>NC_088233.1:12632400-12715378 GCF_036934945.1 Oncorhynchus masou masou | reverse complement strand
TGTTGGGTCAGGGGGGAATTACGACCTATACGTTGTTGGGTCGGGGGGGGGATACGACCTATACATTGTTGTTGTGTCAGGGGGATACGACCTATACATTGTTGTTGTGTCAGGGGGGATACGACCTATACAGTGTTGTTGTGTCAGGGGGGGGGGATACGACCTATACAGTGTTGTTGGGTCGGGGGGTAAGACCTATACATTGTTGTTGGGTCAGGGGGATACAACGTATACAGTGTTGTTGGGTCAGGGGGGATACAACGTATACAGTGTTGTTGGGTCGGGGGGAGATACGACCTATACGTTGTTGTTGGGTCGGGGGGGGGGATACGACCTATACTGTGTTGTTGGGTCAGGGGGGATACGACCTATACAGTGTTGTTGGGTCAGGCGGGGGGGTACGACCTATACATTGTTGTTGGATCAGGGGGGATACGACCTATACGTTGTTGTTGGGTCAGGGGGGGATACGACATATACAGTGTTGTTGGGTCAGGGGGATACGACCTATACAGTGTTGTTGGGTCAGGGGGGATACGACCTATACAGTGTTGTTGGGTCAGGGGGATACGACCTATACGTTGTTGTTGTGTCAGGGGGGTACGACCTATACAGTGTTGTTGGGTCAGGGGGGATACGACCTATACAGTGTTGTTGGGTCAAGGGGGGGGATACGACCTATACAGTGTTGTTGGGTCGGGGGGGGATACGACCTATACATTGTTGTTGGGTCAGGGGGGATACGACCTATACAGTGTTGTTGGGTCAGGGGGGATACGACCTATACAGTGTTGTTGGGTCAGGGGGGATACGACCTATACAGTGTTGTTGTGTCAGGGGGGATAAGACCTATACAGTGTTGTTGTGTCAGGGGGGATACGACCTATACAGTGTTGTTGGGTCAGGGGGGTACGACCTATACAGTGTTGTTGGGTCAGGGGGGTACGACCTATACAGTGTTGTTGGGTCAGGGGGGATACGACCTATACAGTGTTGTTGGGTCAGGGGGGATACGACCTATACAGTGTTGTTGGGTCAGGGGGGGGATACGACCTATACGTTGTTGTTGGGTCAGGGGGGATACGACCTATACAGTGTTGTTGGGTCAGGGGGTACGACCTATACAGTGTTGTTGGGTCAGGGGGGATACGACCTATACAGTGTTGTTGGGTCAGGGGGATACGACCTATACAGTGTTGTTGGGTCAGGGGGGATACGACCTATACGTTGTTGTTGGGTCAGGGGGGATACGACCTATACAGTGTTGTTGGGTCAGGGGGGATACGACCTATACAGTGTTGTTGGGTCAGGGGGGGGTACGACCAATACAGTGTGGTTGGGTCAGGGGGCGGGGGATACGACCTATACAGTGTTGTTGGGTCAGGGGGGATACGACCTATACAGTGTTGTTGGGTCAGGGGGGTACGACCTATACAGTGTTGTTGTGTCGGGGGAGGGGGATACGACCTATACAGTGTTGTTGTGTCAGGGGGGATACGACCTATACAGTGTTGTTGGGTCAGAGGGGGATACGACCTATACGTTGTTGTTGGGTCAGGGGGCGGGATACGACCTATACAGTGTTGTTGGGTCAGGGGGGATACGACCTATACGTTGTTGTTGGGTCAGGGGGGATACGACCCATACGTTGTTGTTGGGTCGGGGGGGGATACGACCTATACAGTGTTGTTGGGTCGGGGGGGGATACGACCTATACGTTGTTGTTGGGTCAGGGGGGATACGACCTATACAGTGCTGTTGGGTCGGGGGGGGGGATAAGACCTATACGTTGTTGTTTTGATAAAGGGGGGGATATGGCCCATACATTGTTGTTTTGATAAAGGGGGGGATACTGCCTATACGTTGTTATGTCATAGGGGGATACTGCCTGTATGTTGTTGTTTCAGAGGAGATACGGTCTATTTTATAATTTTTCCCTTTTATATGTATATCATAGACAGGCCATTCTGACCTTTCACGAACTGAAATCTGCCACAAACAAGCAAACAGACACAGACTTTGATCTGCACCACTATTTTGGCCCCCTGTTGTTTCCAAATGTCACTCACCAAGACATACTAACTCAAGTATTCTCATAATCAAGTAGATTAGATTAGAGACACGCTAAAGATGCCTCTGAAGGATGATGCCGAGGATGTCTGTCTCCTGTCTACCTCAAGGCTAAGTGACGCCAACCAATGGACCCTCGTCAAATGTAGTGCACTATATAGGGAATAGGGTGTCATTTGAGTCCCGTCACTTCGACTGGTTTACTGGCATCATGATATCCTGCTGGGATGGGATTATTCTATTAATGTCCACTTCCATTACCAGTCACCATGGCAACCTCTTCCCTTCTTTGAAGCCGCCCACCGCAGCAAAAAGAACAGTACAGTAGGTCTACACTGCAGACTGTGAGACAGCAGACACTGTCCTTCACAAACACACATTAAGTCTTTTAAACTGAACGTTTAAACTGTGAAGGTGTAAATTGAGGCACGTTATTGATAAACACTAATTAGGGTTGAACCGAGCTCACTTTCAAGATCCCCAGTTTCCCTCCATAGTGGATAAAATGACGTGGCTGCAGGTCTTTATCCAGCATCAAATCTTGGACTAAAGCTTGGCTCTGATACTACACATGCTGGCACAGTCTCATACATATGTGTGTGGGTATGCGAGCAAGTGTTTGTGTGAGAAACGCACAGTAGAGCTCCTCAGAGCCCCCAATAGAAAGTATTTCCCTTCTGTGTTGAGGTGTATCTGAAGGTGTCTGTCGTACTAACTGGGATCTGGGTGTTAGAAAAGAACGCTGACAGCTCAGGGAGCTAACCAGATAGCTACTGAACCCTTTGAGCCTGTAGTTACAAACACATGTAATGAACACACTAGCCTAGGCCTCTTGACTGGCATCCTTGCACACTCTATTGCTTCTCTCTCTTCTCTAACGGCCTAACATTTTGTTCCTGGACTGCCCTGATGCAGCGTCGATAGCGAGTGTTGTGTTAAAGTTTCTTCTGCCTCCTTTCCCCCTCTGAACAGCATGCAGCTCGCTCTGCAGAAAATGAGGCTGAAGAAACCGCTCAGCCCCACCTCTCCTCCCTCTATCTTCTCCCTCGATGCAAGCAGCCTTTAATGATTTATGGAAAGAGTGCTGTGGATCTGGAGTAAGGGGGGGGGGGGGGGTGTTCAGTTTGGGGCGTGTTCAGTACTTCAACCAGACTTGTAAACATTTTGGGTTGAGAAAATGACCTCACCTTGGCTGCAAAGCTGAATGTTAAATAGCTGGTTTCTGAGCTGGTTTAAATAGCTGATGAGCTTAATCGCTCTGATTAAAAAGCAGTGCTGGGCCCGGGGGTATTTCCCCACAGTTTTTTAAAGAAAGAATGTAACTTAAAAGCTATCGTGAATATAGTCTCTCATTGAGGGGTAGTGATGGGGAGGAAAAAATGCTAATTACTAATCGCAATGGACAATATTTTCTATTTACTTTTGACTCCAGGTATTTTTGCTAGGTACCGTTAGCAGACGATAGTCGGCTGTACCTCTGCCAATACTCAGGTATTTTTCATCCTATAGCTCGTTCTCCATCTTCTTTTGTAAACGGTGAGCCAACATGTTTTCAGCACTTACTTCCTATGACTGATCATCTCGTTTTATAATGCTCTCTCTTGTCTATCTGCATCAGACATATAGTTAGCAATATGTTTGGAACATCAAATCGCCCCAAAAAAAATCCAGTATTGACAATACACAGAATTGTGAGAATCGCAATACATATTGTATCGGCACCTAAGTATCATGATAATATCGCATTGTGAGGTTCCCCGTTAGTTTTTTTTTCCTTGTTCGGGCACACGCTATGAAGGCTCCAGAACAATGACGTTTTACACAATTGTGCACAATTTTCTGGACCCGTTTTGGCTCGTGAGCATTACTTTCAAAACTACTGGTTGAAATTAGACAAAACCTTTAATAGTGGCTCAATCACTTTAATTCACTGGTTTTAAAATACATTTTGTATTCACTGGTTTTAAAATACATTTTGGCTTTTTTTAAATAAATGTTTTATTTTATTTGACTCGGCATGTCAGCTAAGAACAAATTCTTATTTACAATAAAGGCCTACCCCGGCGACACTGGGGCAGTTGTGCACCGCCATGTGTGACTCCCAATCACGGCGGGATGTGATATAGCCTGGATTCGAACCAGGGACTGTAGTGACACCTCTTATGCTGACATGCAGTGCCTTAGACCGCTGCACCACTCGGGGGTATGTACAGTATTAAAGTATATCAGGATTTAATTCTGTGTTGAAACCTTGAAGAATTCATAAAAAATACAAAAAGACATTGGCAAAGGTGTTCAAAAATCAACTTTTCTCTATCTTGCCCCCCAACTCAAACTGAGAAGGCTCACTATACATGGGAGGGGATAGGGGGATCACTACATATTTGGGAGAGACCATGTGCCCTGGGGAGAGGGGTGGAGAACACATTTTTGAAACGGTAGGATTACATGGCAAATTAGTATGTTAAACTGCCTGAAACAAAGACATCCCTTGTGGTAATGGAATAGGATTAGCTCTCTAGAGTGTGCAGGAAATCTTCAATTGGTAGAAAGGGGAGGTTCTGAGACTGGCATGTCAGCAAATGGATTTCATTCTGGGCTTGGCACCTGTGTGCTTAATACATTATGACAGCCTTAAATGACAAGGAGGAACGAATTTGAGGATAAAAAGTTTGATAACGTGTTGGCTCCTTTTTCTCTCTTCTTCAACCAAAACAAAAGAGGATTAAACCTAAAAGCTTATTTTAAATTGTTTAAATTGTTTGATTTTGTGTATTTGTGTATTACATCATGTCACGCAAACAGATTTTGAGTGAATTTAAAGCTAGGCCTATGTTACTGTTGCTATTGTTTTATACAGTTACACTATCAAAATATTATTTTTGAATTATATATAGATATTTGTCTCCAAGTATCGATTTGTAAATAAAATAAGTTTTTATTTTCTACTGTAGGTAGCGTTAGCTAGCTCTTGTCGGCTGTACTGTACCTGTGCTAAATCTCCAGTATTGTTTCATCTAATAGCTTGTTCTCCATTTTAAATAGTGATCCTGTTTCAGCACTTTTATTTCCATGACTGATCAGAACTCGTTATGTCATGCTCTCTCGTCTCTCTGCAGCAGACACACTCAGTATACAAAACATTAAGAACACCTGCACTTTCCGGGACAGACTGACCAGGGGAAAGCCATGATCCCTTATTGATATCACCTGTTAATACCACGTCAATCAATGAAGATGAAAGAGAGGAGTCAGGTTAAAGAAGGCGTTTTAAGCCTTGAGACAACTGAGACATGGATTATGTATCTGTGCCATTCAGAGGATGAATGGACAAGACAAAAGATTGTGTCAAGAACTACAATGCTGCTGGGTTTTTCAGTCAACAGTTTCCCGTGTGTGTCAAGAATGGTTGTGGGGGGTATCGTGATAATTAAAGGTTGACCGATTTAATCGGAATGGCCGATTTTTTTAATTAGGGCCGATTTCAAGTTTTCATAACAATTGGAAATTTTGTATTTTTGGACACCAATTTGGCAGATTGTTTTTTACACCTTTACACCTTTATTTTATCATTATTTAACAAGGCAAGTCAGTTAAGAACACATTCTTATTTTCAATGACGGCCTAAGAACAGTAGGTTAACTGCCTTGTTCAGGGGCAGAACGACAGATTTTTAACTTGTCAGCTCGGTGATTCAATCTTGCAACCTTACAGTTAACTAGTCCAATGCTCTAACCACCTGCCTCTCATTGCACTCCACGAGGAGCCTGGCTGTTACGCGAATGCAGTAAGCCAAGGTAAGTTGCTAGCTAGCATTAAACTTAGCTTATAAAAAACAATCAATCAATCATAATCACTAGTTAACTCCACATGGTTGATGATATTACTAGTTTATCTAGCGTGTCCTGCGTTGCATATAATCGATGCGGTGCGTATTCGCGAAAAAGGACTGTCGTTGCTCCAATGTGTACCTAACCCTAACCATCAATGCCTTTCTTAAAATCAATACACCGAAGTATATATTTATAAACCTGCATATTTAGCTCAATGAAATCCAGGTTAGCAGGCAATATTAACCAGGTGAAATTGTGTCACTTCTCTTGCGTTCATTGCACGCAGAGTCAGGGTATATGCAACAGTTTGGGTCGCCTAATTTTCCAGAATTTTATGTAATTATGACATAACATTGAAGGTTGTGTAATGTAACAGGAAGATTTAGACTTATGGATGCCACCCGTTAGATAATATACGGAACGGTTCCGTATTTCACTGAAAGAATAAACGTCTTGTTTTCGGAGATGATAGTTTCCGGATTCGACCATATTAATGACCTAAGGCTCGTATTTCTGTGTGTTATGTTATAATTAAGTTTATAATTTGATAGAGCAGTCTGACTGAGCGATGGTAGGCAGCAGCAGGCTCGTAAGCATTCATTCAAACAGCACTTTTGTGCGTTTTGCCAGCAGCTCTTCGTTGTGCTCCAAGCATTGCGCTGTTTATGACTTCAAGCCCATCAACTCCTGAGATTAGGCTGGTGTAACCGATGTGATATGGCTAGCTAGTTAGCGGGGTGCGCGCTAATAGCGTTGCTCTGAGACTTGGAGTAGTTATGCATGGGTAACGCTGCTTCCAGGGTGGCTGTTATCGATGTGTTCCTGGTTCGAGCCCAGGTAGGGGCGAGGAGAGGGACGGAAGCTATACTGTTACACTGGCAATACTAAAGTGCCTATAAGAACATCCAATAGTCAAAGGTATATGAAATACAAATGGTATAATAGAGAGAAATAGTCCTATAATTCTTATAATAACTACAACCTAAAACTTCTTACCTGGGAATATTTAAGACTCATGTTAAAAGGAACCACCAGCTTTCATATGTTCTCATGTTCTGAGCAAGGAACTTAAACGTTAGCTTTCTTACACGGCACATATTGCACTTTTATTTTCTTCTCCAACACTTTGTTTTTGCATTATTTAAACCAAATTGAACATATTTCATTATTTGGGGCTAAATTGATTTTATTGATATTAAGGTAAAAGAAAAGTGTTCATTCAGTATTGTTGTAATTGTCATTATTACAAATAAATAAATAGGCCGATTTTAATCGGTATCAGCTTTTTTGGGTCCTCCAATAATCGGCATCGGAGTTGAAAGATCATAATCGGTCGACCTCTAATAAAAACTATATAAGCACTCCAAGAGCTAAAAAGCATTCAACAAAAATACTGAATATATACATATAAAGAATATTGGAGGGGTCAGTGAGTTTTCAGGACCTTACACAGGATTATCATACCAGTTCAGTCTTTGAGTCCTCATCAATTTCATGCAGGCTTATAAAACAGGAGTGTTCGGCATTGGTCTTCCACCCCTGCCTTGTACCATGTCATAACCCTGTGTTACTGTTATCTAGCGGACATCCCATGACCTTCAGGCAGGGCTTACATCTCTCCATCCCTCCCTCTGTCCAGCAGGCTGTGTAATACTGTAGTAGGTTTGGTAGTTGGGGGTAATGGTGGGATCCAGTGTCACACAGACACAGTGAGTGCACTGTGCACCGACCACAACATTGTTCTCTGTGCCCACAGGGGACAATACAGTCCTTATATTCACGCAGGAAGGCAGGCCCACTGCCAGGTGCCTTTCTTAGCCGTTAGTTTGACCCCCACAGTGGAGTCCTTTTACCAGAGGAGTTGTGTACACTAAGAATAAACGTCTCCCATTTGTGTAAAATGGCTGGCAGAAGATACAATATATTAGAAGCTGTTACAATATATTGTAAACACTGTATTAGACCTGGTTGGGAATGCAGTGGTATGGTACAGGCAGCATATGTAAACGCACAACTGTATGTATTTACCTTCTATATCTTTAGCTCTTTATCTGCCAATCACATTGTTTCTCTTGCCCTCTAGCACAGTCTCTCTTTCTCTCTGGATTTGACATCAGGTTTAATAATCCAGGGCCAGTTGGCCTTCTATCAGGAGGGCATTATAGACATTCAGCATTGGGGCTTAGTGCATCTGTAGCTCACACTCGTACTCCACACACTCACACACACTCAGTCTCACACACACATGCGTACAGTGCCATCAGTAAGTATTCATACATATTTGACTTATTCCACATTTTGTTGTTACAGTCTGAAATCAAAATGGATAAAAATTGATTTACACAAAATACCCCATAATGACAAAGTGAAAACATGTTTTTAGAATTTTTTTTCCAATGTATTGAAAAGTATCTAATTCACACCCCTTTGCTATGACACTCCAAATGAAGCTCCGGTGCATCCAATTCCCCTAATCATCCTTGAGATGTCACTACAACTTGACTGGAGTCAAGACTGATTGTTTGGACATGATTTAGAAAGAAACACACCTGTCTAAATATGGTCCAACAGTTGACAGTGCATGTCAGAGCAGAACCTATACCATGAAGTCCCAGGAACTGTCCGTCGATCTCAGAGATATAATTGTGATGAGGCATATATTTGGGGAAGGGTATAAAAACATTTCTAGGGTGTTGAAAGCACATTGGGAAATTGAAAAAATATGGAACTACCCATGCCGTCTGACCAAACTGAGCAACCGGGCAAGAAGGACCTTTGGTCAGGTGAGGTGACCAATGACCACTTTGACAGAACTACGGAGTTCCTTGGCTGAGATGGGAGAACCTGCCAGGAGGACAACAGTCTCTACAGCACTTCACCAATCTGGTATTTATGGGAGAGTTCCCAGAAAAAGGCACATGACAGCAAGACTGGAGTTTGCAAAAGGGCACATGAAAGACATAAGTATAAGGCAAAAGATTCTGTTGTCAGATGAGACAAACATTTTACTCTTTGGCCTGAATGCAAAGCGCTATGTCTGTAGAAAAACCAGGCACAGCTCATCACCTGTTTAACATGGGCGGCAGGTAGCCTAGTGGTTAGAGCTTTGGACTAGTAACCGAAAGGTTGCAAGTTCGGATCCCTGAGCTGACAAGGTAAAAATCTGTCGTTCTGCCCCTGAAGAAGGCAGTTAACCCACTGTTTCTCTGCCATCATTGAAAATAAGAATTTGTTCTTAACTGACTTACCTAGTTAAATGAAGATTTAAAAAAAGCACCATCCATACTGTGAAGCATGGTGGTGGCAGCATCATGCTATGGGGATGCTTTTCAGCAGAAGAGACTACAGGAACAATGAATTGAGCCAAATAACAGCACATTTTTGATGAGAACCTGCTTCAGAGTGCAAACGACCTTCGACTGGGGCAAAGATTTACATTCCAGCAGGACAAGGACCCCAAGCATACAGCCAAAGCAACACTGAAATGGCTTCAGAACAAGAATGTGAAAGTCCTTGAGTGGCCCAGCCAAAGCCCAGACTTGAATCCCATTGAAAATATACGCACTCCATCTAATTTAACAGAGTTTGAGATAATCTGCAAGGAAGAATGGGAGAAAATCCCCAAATTCCGATGTGCAAAGCTGGTACAGACATGAGATATTTCTGTATTTCATTTTGAATAAATGTGCAAAATGTTCCAAAAACATGTTTTCACTTTGTCATGGGGTGTTGCGTGTAGATGTGTGAGAATTTGTTTTATTGAATCCATTTTGAAATCGGGCTGTAACAACGAACTCTGGAATAAGTCAAGGGATATGAATACTTTCTGAAGGCAGTGTGTTAAGCCAGCAGGCATGTTTTATGAGTCAGAGTATTGGGTCATAGATTCAGGGTAGCGTTATGACCTAACGTATGAGCTAATGCTTTAGGCCAGGGATGGGCAACTGGCGGCCCACGGACCAAATGTTATTTTGTGGGGGGCAACTCAGTCGGGGTCTAAACTTAGAATAATAGGTGCAATTTCAAAATGTGGTTGTGCATCAGCAGTCACTCAATGTCAGCAAAACATTTTAGATTGGTAAATTAGTCTAGCGGACATCTATCTAAACTTGTAGTAAGCATGGTCGAATTACCAATCGGGGGGGGGGGGGGCATTGATAATCAGTTATCATACTTAAAACTGCAAACATTTGCCACCATCCTATGGCAAAATGTGTGGAAATGCAGCAAACTTGCTTTTTTTTTTTTTAAAGGCAACATTTTTCTACTCCCCCATGGCAAAATGTTCAGAATTGCAGGAAATGAACTAAAGAAAGTTGCCTGCTTTAGCCCGACCGGTTACTGTATACTTCCTGTTGCTAGACTGGCCTTTTCTTAGACTTGTAAGGGAACGTAATATGCCATTGCTAACTCCTTGTTTGAAGTGTACATTTTAATATTACAACAGCTTAAATCAACAGTGGTGCATGTTGCTGTACGTATTGAACACTTACTAAAAACAGCATTACGTTTACATACAGTGCATTCGGAAACTATTCAGACCACATTACCCTTTTCCACATTTTGTTATGTTAGACTTATTCTAAAATGTATTAAATTGTTTGTTTACCTCAACAATGTACACAATACCACATAATAATAAAAAACAGGAATATCACATTTACATAAGAATGCGCAAAGCTGTCAGGGCAAATGGTGGCTAGATTGGAGAATCTCAAAAAAAAATGATTTGTTTAACACATTTTTTGGTTACTACATGATTCCGTACGTGGTATTTCATAGTTGTGAAGCCATCACTATTATTCAACAGTGTAGATAATAGTAAAAAATAAAACCCTTGAATGAGAAGGTGAGTCCAAACATTTGAAGGGGTACTGTATATAAATTAGCAAACATTTCAAAAAACCTTTTTTTCCTTTGTCATTATAGAGTATTGTGTGTAGATTGAGAGAGAAAAAATATTGCATCCAGTTTAGAATAAGGCGGTAAAGTAACAATTTGGAAAAAGTTAAGGGGTCTGAATACTTTCCAAATGTACTGTAGGTTTTAGGCCAATTACAGTATGTTTGTCTCTTGTTGACTGAATGACATTGTTTCTCTCTATCTCCCCCAGGATTCGTCCTCAACTGGCCCGGGAGAAGATCGAGGGATGTCACATCTGTACGTTTGTGACCCCAGGGGAGCCCCAGGTGATGCTGGGTAAAGACAAGGCCTTTACTTATGACTATGTGTTCGACATGGACTCCTGTCAGGACAGCATCTACGCTAGCTGCACTGAGAAGCTGATCGAGGGCTGCTTCGAAGGCTACAACGCCACCATTTTTGCCTATGGCCAGGCAAGTCTCTACACAGCCCTGTCTCGACTGACACCTGGGGCTCCGGAGTCACAAAGTGTTGATATTTAGTTTGAAGGACAGAACTCTTTGTGTATAGCCCAGGGGTTTTTCTTGGTCAGGTCAAATGACCTGGGAAACTATGGTCCTATCTACAGTATGCAGTAGGCTAAAGCGGTTATTCCAGCCACATTCCACTATTTTGCACTGTGCCTGACATTGTAAGGCTGGTATTTGTGTAATGTAAAACTTCTGTTTGATGAGGACTCAAAGACTGAACTGGTATGATAATCCTGTGTAAGGTCCTGAAAACTCACTGACCCCTCCAATATTCTTTATATGTATATATTCAGTATTTTTGTTGAATGCTTTTTAGCTCTTGGAGTGCTTATATAGTTTTTATTAGAGGTCGACCGATTATGATCTTTCAACTCCGATGCCGATTATTGGAGGATCCAAAAAAGCTGATACCGATTAAATCGGCCTATTTATTTATTTGTAATAATGACAATTACAACAATACTGAATGAACACTTTTCTTTTACCTTAATATCAATAAAATCAATTTAGCCCCAAATAATGAAATATGTTCAATTTGGTTTAAATAATGCAAAAACAAAGTGTTGGAGAAGAAAGTAAAAGTGCAATATGTGCCATGTAAGAAAGCTAATGTTTAAGTTCCTTGCTCAGAACATGAGAACATATGAAAACTGGTGTTTCCTTTTAACATGAGCCTTAAATATTCCCAGGTAAGAAGTTTTAGGTTGTAATTATTATAAGAATTATAGGACTATTTCTCTCCATTATACCATTTGTATTTCATATACCTTAGACTATTGGATGTTCTTGTAGGCACTTTAGTATTGCCAGTGTAACAGTATAGCTTCCGTCCCTCTCCTCGCCCCTACCTGGGCTCGAACCAGGAACACATCGATAACAGCCACCCTGGAAGCAGCGTTACCCATGCATAACTACTCCAAGTCTCAAAGCGAGTGACGTTTGAAATGCTATTAGCGCGCACCCCGCTAACTAGCTAGACATATCACATCGGTTACACCTAATCTCAGGAGTTGATGGGTTTGAAGTCATAAACAGCGCAATGCTTGAAGCACAACGAAGAGCTGCTGGCAAAACGCACAAAAGTGCTGTTTGAATGAATGCTTACGAGCCTGCTGCTGCCTACCATCGCTCAGTCAGACTGCTCTATCAAATTATAGACTTAATTATAACATAACACACAGAAATACGAGCCTTAGGTCATTAATATGGTCGAATCCGGAAACTATCATCTCGAAAACAAGACGTTTATTCTTTCAGTGAAATACGGAACCGTTCCGTATATTATCTAACGGATGGCAACCATAAGTCTAAATATTCCTGTTACATTACACAACCTTCAATGTTATGTCATAATTACATAAAATTCTGGAAAATTAGGCGACCCAAACTGTTGCATATACCCTGACTCTGCGTGCAATGAACGCAAGAGAAGTGACACAATTTCAGCTGGTTAATATTGCCTGCTAACCTGGATTTCATTGAGCTAAATATGCAGGTTTAAAAATATATACTTCGGTGTATTGATTTTAAGAAAGGCATTGATGTTTAGGGTTAGGTACACATTGGAGCAACGACAGTCCTTTTTTGCGAATACGCACCGCATGGATTATATGCAACACAGGACACGCTAGATAAACTAGTAATATCATCAACCATGTGGAGTTAACTAGTGATTATGATTGATTGCTAGCTAGCAACTTACGTTGGCTTACTGGATTTGCGTAACAGGCCGTCTCCTCGTGGAGTGCAATGAGAGGCAGGTGGTTAGAGCGTTGGACTATTTAACTGTAAGGTTGCAAGATTGAATCCCCGAGCTGACAAGGTAAAAATCTGTCTTTCTGCCCCTGAACAAGGCAGTTAACCCACCGTTCCTAGGCCGTCATTGAAAATAAGAATGTGTTCTTAAATGACTAGTTAAATAAAGGTGTTTTTTTTAAATTGCAAAAAAAACAATTCAGCCAAATCGTTGTCCAAAAATATCGATTTCCGATTGTTATGAAAACCTGAAATCGGCCCTAGTTAATCAGCCATTCCGATTAATCGGTCGACCTCTAGTTTTTATAAAAGGTTTCTGAGCGTATTGGAGGTGCTTCTGTCATTGCAAGCCCTCACAAAGCTCTCTGAATCTGTAGTAGCACCACTAAAGCACACACTCTATCCCTCTCCCTATTCAACAGTTCTTACTCCTCATGCAGTTTGGCGGCTGAGCCTCTCTCTCTCTCTGTCATAGGGGCTTCCTAGAACTAAAGTATGTTTGATGGGAGGGGATTTCAATGCTGGTGGGTCTTAAGTGATGCAGTTAAGTAGGCCTGCACAACTCTTAAGATATTCATTAATGTTTTTATGTGAACTCCTCTCCCCCCCCCCACCCATCTGTTCCACACCACCACTGCTGCAGTGACTGGTGACCTACTTCTTGTCTGTATCTCTACCATACTGTACAGTGGTTGGCCCTGGCTCTCGGTCGCCTGGTTCAGTTTTACCCTGTGTTTTTACTCAGACTAGAGACGTTTGGTAGATATGTGTCTGTCTACACTGTGCTGGACTAATTCATCTTTAACACAGTCCCAACAGTTTGACCCAGTCAGCAGAATCCTGGGGTTCTTCCCACTTCGTTACAAGCACAGCAGATTTAAATTAAACTTCAATTAATTAATTAAGTTGAATAAATTAATCTCGTTATCTCTCTCCTTTCTCATCCCCTCCCCCATTCCCCCTCCTTTCCTCGTCCTTATCTTTGCTCCCTCCTCCCCCTCTCCCCCTTCCTCCTCTTTCCATTCCTGCTCCTCTCTCATCCTCCCCTCTTTCTCTCCCCCTCTCTCTTGTCTGCCACCCCATCTTATCCTCCTTTTTTCTTCCCCTTTTCTGTCCTTCATCTTCCTCCTCCTATAGACAGGGTCAGGTAAGACCTACACCATGGGTACAGGGTTTGATGTTAATATCGGGGAAGAGGAGTTGGGCATCATACCCCGGGCAGTCAACCACCTCTTCAGGGGCATCGAGGAGCGCCAGGAGGCCGCTAAAGAGCAGGGACGACCCGTTCCTGAGTTCAAGATCAACGCACAGTTCCTGGAGGTATGGACTACGGAGACACAGAGGCAGGGAATATAGGTAACATTCTACTTGTAAATGTGTTATAGAGTGAGCTAGGGACAAAACCACACTCTCCGACACAGAGGATTACTTCAAATAATACATCAACCGTAGACTGGCGCTACGTCAGCCTGACATGGCTGTTTGTGTATTATTTTAGGTAATCCTCTGTGTCTGAGAGTGTGGTTATGTCCCTATCTCTTAACCTCACTCTATAACATATTTACCAGTAGAATGGGGGATTACGTAGCGCCAGCGTCAGTCTGTGTTTACACGGCACAATTTAACTCGCTCCCATCTCTAGTCTCCTACACACGTTTCTCAGACTGTTGACAGTGGACAGCTGTCAGCGGGTGGGAGTAGGTTTGTTAGGGTCACGGTTTGGGGTGGCAAGGGTTAACACACGATGACTGCACAGTTGTGTTTGCTTGTCATACTGACAGAAGCCTCATGAGGACAGACTTAGTCTGTTCCTTTTCATGACAGAGTAATATACTGTGTCTGTCATAGAAATAGAGTTAGTAGAAAGGATATGGCCGGAAAATCAACAGGATTTTGTTAAATCTACCCAATATTGTAAGCAATGATCACTCCAGCCGCCTCAGAACAGTGAATGGGAATGTCCATTCTACCAATACTAATTCTATGTCTGAGTTACCACAGAGAAAACAAACGGATCGATTATCAGCACAAACAAATAACTCACTGTTTAAATGCACACATTAAAGGGATACTTCGTAATTTTCGCCCTTTTATCTACTTCCCCAGAGTCAAATTAACTTTGGATGACATTTTTATGTCTCTGCATGCAGTTTGAAGAAAGTTGCTATCTAGCACTAGCACAATTGCTAACTAGGGTTAGCGCAATGACTGGAAGTCTATGGGTATCTGCTAGCATGCTATTGGCGGCCATTTAAAATATTTACATATTTTGGCATAACAGTATTAGCATTTAGCAGCTTTAAAACTTATACTCTACCATAATACATGGAATACCAGATGGGGGACGTTTTGTTTGCATCTTAGGTTTATCCCACATAGCCTCTTATAACAACCAGAGATGGGAATGACTATAGAAATGGGTAACACCTCATTTGGGTACTATATCAGTAGCATGTGGACTGGCAACAGCAAGTTCAACAAATCAACCAAAAGAAATGTTGTTACTTGTTCACCCCCCTTCCATAAAACTAGGCACTGGCAGAGCCATTTATTTAGAATATATACTGCTCTGGGCCTTAGCCACTAGGACCTTCGCCACTAACACTAAGCTACTGTCGTAGAAAGGTAATTCTTGCTGCCTCCCGAGTGGCGCAGCAGTCTAAGGCACTGCATCACATTGCTTGAGGTGTCACTACAGACTCGGGTTCGATCCCAGGCTGGCCGTGATTGGGAGACCCATTTGGTCCCAGCGTTGTCCGGCTGTCTGTCTCTCTCTATAACATAATCAGATGTGATCTTGCATAGTTGTGATATCAGAACTCTGGCATAGGATTTAAACATACTGTTAGAAGGTGTGGTATTTCAATAGAATTTCACAGTGCTGATTTCAGAACGGTAACAAATAAGACTAATATTGTATTTCTGTCCTGGTTAAGCTTTACAATGAGGAGGTGCTGGATCTGTTTGACTCTACACGGGACCTGGAAGCTCGGACGCAGAAATCCCACATAAAAATCCACGAGGACGCTAATGGAGGAATCTACACAGTAGGGGTGACCACACGAACGGTAGCCTCCGAGGCAGAGGTGTGTGCATTGGGATGTATAGTCTGGGGGTCCAGAAGAAATGTATGGCTGTGTACATACAATGTAGGACTTTAAAAACCGGAATAACACTGGACATGTTACCGCATAAAAGATAATTTACAATCTCGTCCCTGTCTCCTCACCCAGATGATGCAGTGTCTGAAGCTGGGTGCTCTGTGTCGAACCACCGCCAGCACCCAGATGAACGTCCAGAGCTCCCGTTCTCATGCTATCTTCACCATTCACCTGTGCCAAGTCAGAGTCTGTGCATCCGACAATGTACGTACAAGAGCAGATTATTCATTAGCCCGAGGGCCTGTCCCTTTGTGCTGTCTTTCCAACTCCTATCTTATTCCGTATCTACTCTTTCGTTGCTATGAGGCGACTCTTGTCACGTGTTACGACACTGTTACGACATGCTATGACAGTGACTAGAGTTACTCCTAATCTTGACATTTTGCAGAAATCATATAGCCACTCAGCTGCTCCTACACTGCCATGTTCTATTACGCTAGTTTAATGTGAATGACATCTATAGAAAGTAGAGGTCGACCGACATCGGCATGGCTGATTAATTAGTGCCGATTTCAAGTTTTCATAACAATCGGTAATCGGCCTTTTTGGACGCCGATTACATTGCAATCCACGAGGAGACGGCTTGGCAGGCTGACCACCTGTTACGGCAGGCTGACCACCTGTTACACGAGTGCAGCATCAAAAGGACCTTGTGGCTGCAATGAGCCAAGGTAAGTTGCTAGCTAGCATTAAGCTTATCTTATAAAAAACAATCAATCTTCATATAAATCACTAGTTGGCTACACATGGTTGATGATATTACTAGTTTAACTAGCTTGTCCTGCGTTGCATATAATCAATGCGGTGCCTGTTAATTTATCATCGAATCACAGACTCCTTCAACTTGTAATGATTTAACAAAAGTGCATTCGCGAAAAAGCACATTCGTTGCACAAATTGACCTAACCATAAACATCAATGCCTTTCTTAAAATCAATACACAGAAGTATATATTTTTTAAACTACATATTTAGTTAAAATAAGTGCATGTTAGCAGGCAATATTAAACTAGGGAAATTGTGTCGAGAGTCCAGTTATATGCAACCGTTTGGGCCGCCTGGCTCGTTGCAAACTGTGTTTCTTCCTAACAAAGACCGTAATTAATTTGCCTGAATTTAACATAATTATGACATAACATTGAAGGTTGTGCAATGTAGCAGCAATATTTAGACTTTAAGAACATCCAATAGTCAAAGGTATATGAAATACAAATGGTATAGAGAGAAATAGTCAACGCGTCATAATTCCTATAATAACTATAACCTAAAACTTCTTAACTGGGAATATTGAAGAACTGGGAATATTGAACCACCAGCTTTCATATGTTCTCATGTTCTGAGCAAGGAACTTAAACATTAGTTTTTTTACATGGCACATATTGCACTTTTACTTTCTTCTCCAACACTGTGTTTTAATATTATTTAAAGCAAATTGAACATATTTCATTATTTATTTGAGACTAAATAGATTTGATTTATGTATTATATTAAGTTAAAATAAAAGGGTTAATTGCTCATTCAGTATTGTTGTAATTGTCATTATTTTATATATATATAATATATATTTATAAAAATGTAAAAATCATACGATTTTAATCAGTATCCTCTTTTTTTGGTCCTCCAATAATCGGTATTACCGTTGAAAAATCATAATCAGTCGACCTCTAACAGAAAGTGCTCTTATTACTGACATTCTATGTTTATGGTACTGGCATTCTATGTTTATGGTAGTGGCATTCTATGTTTATGGTAGTGGCATTCTATGTTTATGGTAGTGGCATTCTATGTTTATGGTACTGGCATTCTATGTTTATGGTACTTGCATTCTATGTTTATGGTACTGGCATTCTATGTTTATGGTAGTGGCATTCTATGTTTATGGTACTGGCATTCTATGTTTATGGTACTGACATTCTATGTTTATGGTACTGGCATTCTATGTTTATGGTACTGGCATTCTATGTTTATGGTACTGGCATTCTATGTTTATGGTACTGACATTCTATGTTTATGGTACTGGCATTCTATGTTTATGGTACTGGCATTCTATGTTTATGGTACTGGCATTGTATGTTTATGGTACTGGCATTCTATGTTTATGGTAGTGGCATTCTATGTTTATGGTAGTGGCATTCTATGTTTATGGTAGTGGCATTCTATGTTTATGGTACTGGCATTCTATGTTTATGGTAGTGGCATTCTATGTTTATGGTACTGGCATTCTATGTTTATGGTACTGGCATTCTATGTTTATGGTACTGGCATTCTAAGTTACATTACACTAATGGCATGGACAGTGCTTTTGACTTGTGGTACTGAAACAAAGGCATCCACCTTGGTGTTATTTACATGTACACTTTGATAATTTAGCCAATGCTCTTATCCAGAGCGACTTACATTAGCAATTAGGGTTAAGTGCTGAAGGGCACGTTGACCGATTCTTCACCAAGTCGACTCTGGGATTTGAACCAGAAAACTTTTGCTTTCTGGCCCAATGCAATTATCCTCTAAGCTACCTGCCGCCTGTTATTTCTACCTCACAGAAAGACAACAACGAGACAGACAACAGCGAGACTGACAACAGGATTGCTAACGGCAACTCGGAGATGGAAGAGTATGAGACACTGACCGCCAAGTTTCACTTTGTGGACCTGGCCGGTTCTGAAAGGCTGAAGAGAACCGGTGCAACAGGAGACCGAGCTAAGGAGGGAATCTCCATCAACTGTGGACTGGTGAGAGTTTGGCTGTGGCTCAAATGGACCCTATTCCCTCTATAGTAGTATGCAGCTTCTGACCCACCCATTCCCTAACACACTACAGGGATCTGGTCAAAATACAATATAGGAATATTATATCATGTCAGATGAGTCCTTTAAAAAGAGGCAGCCTTTTATTTCTTAACCTTAAAGAGCCATCTAGTGGTTAAAAGCAGTACCTTGTAAATACTGTGAAGTCGTGACAGCCCAGTATGAACACAAGTAGACTCCTGGAATGAGAATCTTTCTGAAAATAACTTTCAATGTCTGTTTTTCTGAGTTGTGTTTTTTGGTCAACTCCTCCAAACTGCAGCTTGCTCTGGGGAATGTAATTAGTGCTTTGGGAGACAGGAGCAAGCGATCCACGCACGTGCCCTACAGAGACTCCAAACTCACCCGGCTCCTACAGGACTCTCTAGGTGGAAACAGGTCTGTTTGCCATTGGTCTGGCCTTTCTCCCTCTCTCTATAAGCATTGTTGTCATAGTAATCTGGTATGACGTGCATGTCAAACTAAATGCATTTGGTCAATCAATACAAATTGTACATATTAAGAGTCAGCTTTGAGGTGTCAGTCTGTTTCTTGTTCAGCCCACTTGTCATTGGCTTGCCAAGGCAAAGCTGTTATGTTGTTGAATGCATACAATGAGGAACCAATGTTAATTTGAATTATCCCATTACGCTCAGCCAAACGATGATGATAGCCTGCATCAGTCCGTCTGACCGGGACTTCATGGAGACTCTGAACGCCTTGAAGTACGCTAACAGAGCCAGGAACATTAAGAACAAGGTGATGGTGAACCAGGACAAGGCCTCCCAGCAGATCTCTGCTCTCAGGACAGAAATCGCCAGGCTCCAGATGGAACTGATAGAGTACAGGACCGTAAGAGACAGGGATGGAGGGAGGGATGGGAAGGAAGGGAGAGTGAGGGAGGGAGGGAGGGATAAGGGGGTTGGATAGGGGAAGAGGGGGATGGATAGAGAGATGGGGAGATGGAGTGATGGAGATGTGGGGAGGGGGATGGATAGGGGAAGAGGGGGATGGATAGAGGGATGGAGTGATGGAGATGTGGGGAGGGGGAGAGAGAGATGTGGGGAGGGGGAGAGAGAGATGTGGGGAGGGGGAGAGAGAGAGATGTGGGGAGGGGGAGAGAGATGTGGGGAGGGGGAGAGGGAGAGATGTGGGGAGGGGGAGAGGGAGAGATGTGGGGAGGGGGGAGAGAGATGTGGGGAGGGGGGAGAGAGAGATGTGGGGAGGGGGAGAGAGAGATGTGGGGGAGGGGGAGAGAGAGATGTGGGGGAGGGGGAGAGAGAGAGATGTGGGGAGGGGAGAGAGATGTGGGGAGAGAGAGAGATGTGTGGGGGGAGAGAGATGTGTGGGGAAGAGAGAGGTGTGGGGGAAGAGAGAGATGTGGGGAGGGGGAGAGAGATGTGGGGAGGGGGGAGAGAGATGTGGGGAGGGGGGAGAGAGATGTGGGGAGGGGGAGAGAGATGTGGGGAGGGGGAGAGAGAGATGTGGGGAGGGGGAGAGAGAGATGTGGGGAGGGAGGGGGAGAGAGAGAGATGTGGGGAGGGAGGGGGAGAGAGAGAGAGATGTGGAGAGAGAGAGATGTGGGGAGGGAGGGGGAGAGAGAGAGATGTGGGGAGGGAGGGGGAGAGAGAGAGATGTGGGGAGGGAGGGGGAGAGAGAGAGATGTGGGGAGGGAGGGGGAGAGAGAGAGATGTGGGGAGGGAGGGGGAGAGAGAGAGAGATGTGGGGAGGGAGGGGGAGAGAGAGATGTGGGGAGGGAGGGGGAGAGAGATGTGGGAGAGAGAGAGATGTGGGGAGGGGAGAGAGATGTGGGGAGGGGGAGAGAGGGAGGGATAAGGGGGTGGAGGGAGATGGATGGGGAGAGGGGGATGGAGTGATGGAGATGTGGAGAGAGGGAGATGTGGGGAGGGGGAGATGTGGGGAGAGGGAGAGAGAGAGATGTGGAGAGAGGGAGATGTGGGGAGAGGGAGAGAGAGAGATGTGGAGAGAGGGAGATGTGGGGAGGGGGAGAGAGATGTGGGGAGAGGGAGATGTGGGGAGGGAGAGATGTGGGGAGGGGAGAGCGAGAGATGTGGGGAGGGGGAGAGAGAGATGGGGAGGGGGGGGGGAGAGAGAGATGTGGGGAGGGAGGGAGGGATAAGGGGGTGGAGGGGGATGTGGGGAGGGGAGAGAGAGATGTGGAGAGAGAGAGAGAGATGGGGGGAGAGGGAGATGTGGGGAGGGGAGAGAGGGAGGGATAAGGGGGTGGAGGGGGAGAGGGGGGATGGAGTGATGGAGATGTGGGGGGTGGGAGAGAGGGAGATGTGGGGAGGGGGAGAGAGATGTGGGGAGGGGGAGAGAGATGGATGTGGGGAGGGAGAGAAAGAGATGTGGGGAGGGAGAGAAAGAGATGTGGGGAGGGGAGAGAGAGAGATGTGGGGAGGGGGAGAGAGAGAGATGTGGGGAGGGGGAGAGAGAGATGTGGGGAGGGGGAGAGAGAGAGAGAGATGTGGGGAGGGAGAGAGATGGATGTGGGGAGGGAGAGAGATGGATGTGGGGAGGGAGAGAGAGAGAGAGAGATGTAGGGAGGGGGAGAGAGATGTGGGGAGAGATGTGGGGAGGGGGAGAGAGATGTGGGGAGGGGGAGAGAGAGATGTGGGGAGGGGGAGAGAGAGATGTGGGGAGGGAGAGAGAGAGATGTGGGGAGGGAGGGAGAGAGAGATGTGGGGAGGGAGGGAGAGAGAGATGTGGGGAGGGAGGGGGAGAGAGATGTGGGGAGGGAGGGAGAGAGAGAGATGTGGGGAGGGAGGGGGAGAGAGATGTGGGGAGGGAGGGAGAGAGAGATGTGGGGAGGGAGGGGGAGAGAGAGATGTGGGGAAGGAGGGGGAGAGAGATGTGGGGAAGGAGGGGGAGAGAGATGTGGAGAGGGAGGGGAGAGAGATGTGGGGAGGGAGGGGGAGAGAGATGTGGGGAGGGGGAGAGAGGGAGGGATAAGGGGGTGATGGAGATGTGGAGAGAGGGAGAGATGTGGGGAGGGAGAGATGTGGGGAGGGTGAGAGAGATGTGGGGAGAGGGAGAGAGATGTGGGGAGGGGGAGAGGGAGAGATGTAGAGGGAGATGGAGGGGGATAGATGTGGGGAGGGGGAGAGAGATATGTGGGGAGGGGAGAGCGAGAGATGTGGGGAGGGGGAGATGTGGGGGGAGAGGGAGATGTGGGGAGGGGGAGAGAGATGTGGGGAGGGGAGAGAGAGAGATGTGGGGAGGGGGAAAGAGAGGGAGGGATAAGGGGGTGGAGGGGGAAGAGGGGGATGGATAGAGGGATGGGGAGAGGGGGGGTGGGGAGGGGGAGAGAGGGAGATGTGGGGAGGGGGAGAGGGAGATGTGGGGAGGGGGAGAGGGAGATGTGGGGAGGGGGAGAGGGAGATGTGGGGAGGGGGAGAGAGAGATGTGGGGAGGGGGAGAGAGAGATGTGGGGAGGGGGAGAGAGAGATGTGGGGAGGGGGAGAGGGAGGGATAAGGGGATGGATGGGGAAGAGGGATGGGGATGGAGTGATGGAGATGTGGGGAGGCGGAGAGAGAGAGATGTGGGGAGGGGGAGAGAGAGATGTGGGGAGGGGGAGAGAGAGAGATGTGGGGAGGGGGAGAGAGAGAGATGTGGGGAGGGGGAGAGAGAGATGTGGGGAGGGGGAGAGAGAGATGGAGGGAGAGCGAGGGGAGGGGAGATATGGGGAGGGGAGAGAGGAGGGAGGGGAGGGGGAGAGAGAGAGAGATGTGGGGAGGGGGAGAGAGAGATGTGGGGAGGGGAGAGAGGAGGGAGGGGAGAGGGAAAGAGAGATAGGGAGGGAGGGGGAGAGATGGGGGGGAGAGAGAGCAAAATTATGTGGTGCACTTACACTACATGACCAAAAGTGCGTGTTTTGTTGGGCATAGTTAAGAGTTGAGGAAAGGGTCACATTGTGACACGGAGGGAGAGGGGCTGAGAGAGGGGGGTATGAATAGAGAGGAGTGAGAAAGTAAATTAGATGAGAAAAACTGGATGAAAAAGAGGGAGTATATGAAAAAGAGTCCAAAAATAATTTCCCGTTAGTGAATTATAATTTGATCTAAACCCATTTTCCTCTGGTAGGGTAAGCGTATGGTGGGAGAGGATGGTATGGAGAGCATCAACGACATGGTCCATGAAAACACCATGCTGCAGACTGAGAACAGCAACCTGAGGATCAGGGTCAAAGCCATGCAGGAGACCATTGACGCCCAGAGGGCCAGACTCACACAGTACCTCAGTGACCAGGCCAACCAGGTCCTCGCCAGGGCAGGTGAGTGGGGTGTGTGTATGTCTCCTGTGAGAGATGAGGGAATGTGAGGTGTGGGTTTTCGAATGTGTCGATGTCTGTGCCAATCCCCTCACGTCTTAAATAGTTCATAAGTGTATGTGTGTGTTTCCTAAGGTTTTCGTGTTTTGTTTATTCAGGTGAGGGCAGTGAAGAGATTGGGAACATGATCCGGAGCTATATCAAAGAGATAGAGGACCTCAGGTAAGTAAATGTCTCCCCTATATTAAGATTAATACCTTTCATTTGTCATTTCAATTTGTCAATAAGCTTTACTGTTCTCCCCTCCTCCCCCTAGGGCCAAACTCCTGGAAAGTGAGTCTATGAATGAAAACCTGCGTAAGAACCTGTCCCGTGCCTCCTCACGCCAGTCCTTCTATCCCGGAACCTTCTCCCCTGCCCTCCTGGCCCCCGAGAAGGAGGCCTCCGACATCATCGAGATGGCCAAGAAAGATCTGGAGAAACTCAAGAAGAAGGAGAGGAAGAAGAAGAAGAGGTAAAAGAGATGGTGGTTTATGGAACAAAATGATTGTTTTTTTCCAAAACAAGAAAACAATCTCTACTACACTGGCAGTTATTGTACAGTATATCCTCAATGTGTTGCCATGGTGAGTAACAGTTTGTTTCTCCCTATGACTTCTCTTCCTTCCAATTCTCTGTACTTCCTGATTTCTTTCCTTCCTTCGTTCCTTCCTTGTCACCTCTCCCCTGTGACCTTCGACCCTTACCTTTCCCTGAAGGCTCCAGCAGCTGCTGGAAGAGAGAGAGAGGGAGGAGCTTGTAGAGGAGGAGGATGGCAGGTTTGTCACAGGTTCCCCCTTCCCTTTACCACATTGCCACTCCCATCCCTCGCTTCTTCTAAACCGCCATTTTGTTTTGTTTAGCAGGCAGTTGACACACCAGAAGGAAAACTTCAGTTCTTTCTGTGCTCACTTGTTTGTTCACCCCGACTTGCTGATATGATGGACCACCAATGGTCTTACCTCTAGCTTTTTTAACACCCTTTATTTTGGAAGATACTAAAAAAACGGATTCCTTTACAGACAATTACTGTACTTACTTTTTTTTGTGCTGCTGCATATTCTGTCATGCTATTATGCTTTCGGTTGTCTTTTTCCCCCTCTAGAAAATAAATACTATTGAACCTTTGGTCTGCTCAGTTCAATGTCGTCTCACCCTGCCTCTCTGTTCTCCCCGACTAGTGTCGTCAAGGAAGAGGTCCCCGACAATGACCAAGACCAAGGGATGGAAAAAGAGCTGACTGAGCGGTCCAATGACGAGCCTGAGATGGTATATTTGACAACCTATTAGTCCAATGATATCTCAGGATTAAGAGAAGTGTTTTTGCCCACCCCATTTTGCTGACACTAGATCATTTTCTATTCTATTTTTGTTTGTGACCTCAGGAGGGGAGTGACCATGAGGATGAGGAAGATGAGGAGGAGGAAGAGGAGGAGATGGATGTGGAGGAGAGCTCTGATGATTCAGACTCTGAGTCAGATGAGAAAGGTAAAATAGCCAAATCGTAGAAATAGCATGTATAGAAGGGACATGGCTCTCCATGTTTGACTCAGTGAGTAGGGTTACATGCACACAATAATACGATTATTGTGGACAGTCAGATTAATATAATAGTTTTGTTTAAAACGTGTACATGCTTTGCAAAAACAATTTCCCTAATAGACCTGTTTCCATGGACACATCTGAAATCAGGCTACCTGATGGGACTTAAACAAATGCAGAAAATCACCAATCAAAATAAACGTTCTACCACGGACATATAAAATGTGAATGTAAACTATTTCTAAGATGTATACTTTTAAGTTTTTCAGAACTCACTTTACTTGAGCTTAAGAGGGAGGCTGGTGCTACCCGGTGCTGTCACATACTCAGATCAAATACTTTGCTGGAACGCCAATTTAAGCTTTTTACATGTATTAATAGTTTGAAAGATTGCTCAGAAAACCAGGGGTTTTAATCGGCGTATCCTTACTTTGATTATGACCTTACACAGAATTAGGTGTTTACATGACTAATGCCATAATCAGCCCACTGCCATAATCAGTTTAATGTTGAATTATTAGTGTGCATGTAAATGTACTCATAGATTTTTTTGTAAGACAAAAACATTGGAGTGCTATCTATTTTAGAGACTCCCTGCAGCATAAAGTAACTAACATTCTTGCAAAATGAGACATTTGTTTTTTTGATAGAAAAATGTGTTTCATTAACTTACCTGGTTGAATAAAGGCAATATCTTTTATTTTAAAGGGTGTGTAACAGCTACTGTGACGTATATGCCACCATGTTCACTATACTTCAGCCAGAGAACGTCAGGCGGACCTGGCCAACATCACTGTGTTGAGAGACCCTAAATATGTCTGTCTATGTGAAACCCATGTGAATGTACTTCACCCAGCAGAGAACGTCCAGGCGGACCTGGCCAACATCACTGTGTTGAGAGACCCTAAATATGTCTGTCTATGTGAAACCCATGTGAATGTACTTCACCCACCAGAGAACTTCCAGGCGGACCTGGCCAACATCACTGTGTTGAGAGACCCTAAATATGTCTGTCTATGTGAAACCCATGTTCACTATACTTCAGCCAGAGAACGTCCAGGCGGACCTGGCCAACATCACTGTGTTGAGAGACCCTAAATATGTCTATGTGAAACCCATGTGAATGTACTTCACCCAGCAGAGAACTTCCAGGCGGACCTGGCCAACATCACTGTGTTGAGAGACCCTAAATATGTCTGTCTATGTGAAACCCATGTGAATGTACTTCACCCAGCAGAGAACGTCCAGGCGGACCTGGCCAACATCACTGTGTTGAGAGACCCTAAATATGTCTGTCTATGTGAAACCCATGTGAATGTACTTCACCCAGCAGAGAACGTCCAGGCGGACCTGGCCAACATCACTGTGTTGAGAGCTACTAAATATGTCTGTCTATGTGAAACCCATGTGAATGTACTTCACCCAGCAGAGAACTTCCAGGCGGACCTGGCCAACATCACTGTGTTGAGAGCTACTAAATATGTCTGTCTATGTGAAACCCATGTGAATGTACTTCACCCACCAGAGAACTTCCAGGCGGACCTGGCCAACATCACGTGTGAGATCGCCATCAAGCAGAAGCTGATAGATGAACTGGAGAACAGCCAGCGCCGTCTGCACACGCTCAAACAGCAGTACGAGCAGAAACTGATGATGCTGCAGAGCAAGATCAGAGACACACAGCTGGAGAGAGACCGGGTGCTGCACAACATGGGTAAGCGCTATCACGGTAGGAAGTGAAAAGTGTGACTGCTGCAGAGCTACGGGGTACGGCTAAGGCCGTCACTGGCTTCAGTTGACACTGTGAAGAGGTTTGATTTTGCTGTGGTTCTTTAGAACCAGTGACCCGAAAGAAAGCAATTGAACAGCTGGATTTTACTGGAAAGCTGGATTTGATGTAGGTGTAGAGGGTGTGTAGGGGTGTGGGCAGAATGTTAGTGACTTCTCCAAACTAAACATCCGTGTCGCCGAGCAAGTGACAAACACTGGTTGCGTTTTCTACAAGATTGATTGTCCTTTTGAATAATTTAAAAATAAATGTTAGAACCCATACTTCTTTGTAGAAGACAACTTGTTGTTCATTATATTGTTCATCAATACATGATTGTGATCTCCTGCCTTGGTATAGGCTCTGAAATGAAATGAGCTATGATGTCATGCACCTACTCCTATCACACAGAAAATATAGCTGTAATGTCTCATACGGTCAAGGCTACCGGTCTATTTACTTTCCTGTATGCTTGGCTATTGAATGGGGGATTTTGATAAATGGTAGACTACTATTTGTTGTGTAGCAGGAATCATTTAAACCAGTTGTGTCAGAAAGGGAGAGACGTCCTGTGATATGCGTGGAGATGCGCACACTTACCTGCCAGGTTCAAAATGTAGAACTACCAACATTTGCAGGAAAACTGGTGCAGGCAAGGTTTAGAGTGTATGTGCAAGCACCTTGGGTAAATAAGACCCCTGGTGAGCAGCTGACCAATAGAGTCACAGGTGTGAAGGGTTACAGCAGAGAAGGGATATTCCTTGGGTCAAGAAATGACCCTTTTGTCTTTACCCCCCCCCCCCCTCTTAGGCTCAGTGGAGACATGCAGCGACGATAAGGCTAAGAAGATCAAGCAGGAGTACGAGAAGAAGCTGAGCATCATGAACAAGGAACTACAGAAGCTACAGTCAGCCCAGAAGGAACACGCACGCCTGCTCAAGAACCAATCCAAGTACGAGACACAGCTGAAGAAGCTCCAACTGGACGTCACAGAGATGAAGAAGACAAAGGTATCAAGAAGACGTACTTGAACCACGAACGATACGACACTGTTAACCACTGTGAGGTGTTAATGTTTGTTGGTACTACATTGATACTGTACTGAAATTGATGGGAGGAATCTGCCGGAATGAAGTCGAACGGGGTCCGCTGCCGAGTTCCATCGCTCCACCAGGAATGTTAAGTAATTCAAGACTGATATTGATGTAAATGTGAATGCGCTGTATTGTGCAGGTTCGTCTGATGAAGCAGATGAAGGATCAGCAGGAGAAGAACAGGATGACCGAGTCCAGGAGAAACCGAGAGATCGCCACCCTCAAGAAGGACCAGCGCAAACAGGAGGTGAACCATAGGATCCGTAGCTTAGTTTGTCAGGCTTGGAGCTGAACGGGCCTCTTCATCATGCTGACCCAAACTTTCTTCTTATAGCTCGTTATCCAGTTACTGTAAAGTTGTAGCAGTTTCACCATTTAAGCGTTCCAGCTTTAAGCACATGTTAATGCAACTTACTGCTACTGGTGTTACTGAATCCCATGCTAATGCAACTTACTGCCATTACTGAATGCCGTGCTAATGCAACTTACTGCTACTGGTGTTACTGAATGCCATGCTAATGCAACTTACTGCTACTGGTGTTACTGAATCCCATGCTAATGCAACTTACTGCTACTGGTGTTACTGAATCCCATGCTAATGCAACTTACTGCTACTGGTGTTACTGAATCCCATGCTAATGCAACTTACTGCCATTACTGAATGCCGTGCTAATGCAACTTACTACTACTGGTGTTACTGAATCCCATGCTAATGCAACTTACTGCTACTGGCGTTACTGAATGTCATTGAAATGTGTGTTTCACAGCACCAGCTGAAGCTACTAGAAGCCCAGAAGAGACAACAGGAGCTAATTTTGCGCAGGAAGACTGAGGAGGTGAGCAACACGTAGTAGTAAAAAGATGTGGTGTACAGCAGTGCTGTAAACTATACAGTTACACAATACTCGAAAGCAGTTACACACACTGTCGACTTACGTGTGTGTCTCTGTGTCAGGTGTCTGCTCTGAGGAGACAGGCCAGGCCTATGTCTGGTAAGGCGACCAGCAGGAAGGTGAGTCTCCCAGAGCCCCTCCAGGACTCCTCCCACCGACCCCCCTCAGGACGCCTGCAGTCCTCTGGCTCCACCGCCACCAATGGAACCAGGTGGGGACTGGACAACAGGTCACTGCAGTGCTGTTTTGTGTGTTTAAGTTTCTGTATTACACTCCATGGTGTGTATGTAGAGCAATCAGTATGGCTTTTACAGCTTCTAGCGAGAGAACATGAGACTTGCATGCAACTACAGTGTACATGCCTCAAGTGTGTGTGTGTGTGTGTCAGGTCCTACTACAGGCGGTCAACAGGCATATATTCCACCCGAGTGGCCAGGGTGAAGTGGCAGTCTCTGGAGCGTCGTATCTCTGATGTCATCATGCAGAGGATGACCATATCCAACATGGAGTCTGAAATGAACCGCCTGCTCAAGGTAAACATGAACTGTTGGTAAACATGAACTGCTGGTGAATATTGTTTACATATGGTATGACACTTACCATGTTAACCTAAATTAGCAGTGTTAGTATTAACATTAATATTGAAAACGTTGGCTAACTCTCTCTTCTCCCCCCTCCATCATTCCTCCCTCCTCCACAGCAACGTGAGGAGCTGACCAAGCGGAGGGAGAAGGTGACCAGAAAGAGGGACAGGCTGGCGGGGGAGGGGCCTGAGGCTGAAAAGGCGGTGCTTCCCCTCAACGAGGAAGTGGACGCCGTGGTTGCCAACATCGACTACATCAACGACAGCATCGCTGACTGCCAGGCCAACATTATGCAGATGGAGGAAGCCAAGGTGACACACGCGCACAGACACGCGCACATGCACACACAGGCGTGCACAGACCCGCAGGCGTGCAAGCAGGTGCACACAGGAAGGTGATTGGGCTGATATTAGGCAGTTTTTATAGACTGTGACCATAATATCTGCATTTCCAGGAGGAGGTTGACACGGTGGATGTTTCCGCAGTCATCAGCTCCTGTACTCTAACAGAAGCCCGCTTCCTGCTGGACCACTTCATGTCTATGGCCATCAACAGAGTAAATAACTTACTGCCGTTTACCTGTCCCTCCCTAGTTCCTACCCCATCTCTCACACCATTGGTTTATCCGAGAATTGACTTAGTTTAACCCCAGGTTCCATATGTACCCAATTAAAGTCTGTTTCTACGATTGTTAATGTGTTTAGTTCTGTGTGTATATGCACAAGCACCCTCCTCATTGTGTATTCATCTTTTGTGTGTGCACTGTGAAGTATTACACACAAGCATAGCACTGATTGCTGACTTTTAGTGTGACCCTTCTTATAGCTGACTTTTGACCTCAATCCCAGGGTCTGCAGGCGGCTCAGAGGGAGTCCCAGGTGAAGGTGATGGAGGGCAGGCTGAAGCAGACGGAGATCACCAGCGCCACTCAGAACCAGCTGCTGTTCCACATGCTGAAGGAGAAGGCTGAGTTTAACCCCGAACTGGACGCCCTGCTGGGGAACGCTCTGCAAGGTAACAGCACTTAGCCACAACCTGCCAGCCACACACTGCATGACGTATACAGATGTAAGATCAACAGGAAATTTAAAGCTTGTAGTGTATTCAATATTTAAAAAGGCTTCTAAAGTTTGTAGTTTCCACTTTAAAATGTCAGACCTGATTTGCCCTAATGAAACATTAATCATTTGGGGATTATTTTCCTGCTGTTGCGAACTGGCTCAAATTCCGGGCCTACATCCTGTAGTTCAGTCCGAGGCCTTGACCCTGACCTACTCAGCCTTTGCCACTGGCAGTCCGTGAGGTCAAGCCCACAGCGCTAACAGGTCTGGCTCACCCCATAATTATGTAGGATTGAAGCAATAACTCAGCCAAAGTATCTAAGCAAAGGCATTGAACCTGCATGTTTGTGTTCACCTTGTCAGCACACTGATTTGTTGGGATGGCCTCCAGAACCAGGGCTGGGTGACTATGGTCTACTGCATGATGATTTGGGCCTGTTTCAGTTGATGTTGTTCATTGCCTCCTCCTGAATAGATGCTGCTTTTAAAAGTCACCCCGACAAATTGTTGCAATCACACAAATGTCAGTTGGACTAAGCCAAGCCTCTCTGGCTCTGTCACTTTTGTTTTTGACCTTTTTTGTTTCATGGTTTGTATGGTTATAGAGATGTGTTTTGTATGGTTATAGAGATGTGTTTTGTTTCATGGTTTGTATGGTTATAGAGATGTGTTTTGTTTCATGGTTTGTATGGTTATAGAGATGTGTTTTGTTTAATGGTTTGTATGGTTATAGAGATGCGTTTTGTTTCATGGTTTGTATGGTTATAGAGATGTGTGTTTTGTTTCATGGTTTGTATGGTTATAGAGATGTGTGTTTTGTTTCATGGTTTGTATGGTTATAGAGATGTGTGTTTTGTTTCATGGTTTGTATGGTTATAGAGATGTGTTTTGTTTCATGGTTTGTATGGTTATAGAGATGTGTGTTTTGTTTCATGGTTTGTATGGTTATAGAGATGTGTGTTTTGTTTCATGGTTTGTATGGTTATAGAGAGGTGTGTTTTGTTTCATGGTTTGTATGGTTATAGAGAGGTGTGTTTTGTTTCATGGTTTGTATGGTTATAGAGAGGTGTGTTTTGTTACGGGGTTGACATTTGGTTATGGTTCCATTGAACCAGTATCTGTTGATGAGGATGCCCTGACTGTCGAACAGTAGACCGAGCACTCATATGCTGTCTTTTGTTTTGTTTTTCAATATGAATGAATGTGGTTTTGATTATGGGGGAATGAATGAATGTGTTTTTGATTTATGGGGGAATGAATGAATGTGTTTTTGATTATGGGGGAATGAATGAATGTGTTTTTGATTATGGGGGAATGAATGAATGTGTTTTTGATTATGGGGGAATGAATGAATGTGTTTTTGATTTGTGTGTTGCCTTTTTTCTGTTCCCCTGCCCATGGTGCCTTAATGTATACAGAGCTAGGTAACATGCCATTGGGTAAGTAACAGACACCAGACTCTGTCTCTATATTTATATATATGTTTATCTGAATGCATGGGTCCCTCTCCTGGAAACTAACTCAGCAACATAACATGAGCAGGTGCATGAGGTGTAATGTCTTCAGGCCTCCCTCCATCTGTCAGCTGACCCTCCTTCTCTTCCTCCCAATGTGAAAGAACCCCTCTCCCAGTGTGTTACAGCCACCATGCCTAATAGTGTAGCACCTGCTAATATAACTACTGTACCTGTATCTTTAGAGAACTCCGCCCTTCACAGGTAGAACCAGGAAGTTTGTCTCAGTTGGACCCTGTAGGCAAACCATACTGACAGTCAGACTAATGATTCCAACCTTGTTGACCTCTCATAGCCCCTCACACCTGACCTCTCTTTACCCTCTCACCCTTTCAACCCCTGAGCCCTGTCAACGCTTCCATCTCAGTGACTGGACAAGGACCAGTTCTTTTCAGGACTTTTCCAAGCAACTTGTATAAAACAGCATGGCGCTGCGCTGACATCATCTGCTTCTTCTCCTTGTCCATTATCATCACATCTACCTTGTTCAATAATCTAAACCACATCTTGTTAACATCTGTTTGTAGCCAACACAGTACTAGCATAACCTTTGGTTCAGTAAAAGGTTTTGTCCTTGTTCCATGTTTGGTTTGACAATGGGCAGGTATTTGGACTACTAGACAGAACTTCAAAAGTAAACCAACTTAAGTTTGTTGTTATTTAGTCATAACACACAAAGAATAATAGTTGTCTATGGATGTTGTTTGGTTATGACATACAGTACAACTGATGTTTTTGGTCCTTGAATTTCACAGAGAACGGGGATGACAGCAGCAGTGACGAATCTGCCCAGAGTCCTGCAACAGAGGGACAGTCAGTATCACTCAAATTCCATTTTTTTTAATTAGTTACCATAAAACCATAAGTCAAATGTAAACTCATGCATTCCACTTCCTCGTTCCAGCTCCCTGGCATCAGATCTAATGAAACTCTGTGGAGAGACCAAAACAAGGAGCAAGGTATGATTATCAGTCTGTTAGTGTGTGTTTTACTGTCCTTGTGGGGACGTGTGTATGGTCTTGTTTTACAGTCCTCGTGGGGACGTGTGTGTGTGGGCTTGTTTTACTGTCCTCGTGGGGACGTGTGTGTGTGTGTGGTCTTGTTTAACTATCCTCGTGGGGACGTGTGTGTGTGTGGGCTTGTTTAACTATCCTCGTGGGGACGTGTGTGTGTGTGTGTGTCTTGTTTAACTATCCTCGTGGGGACGTGTGTGTGTGTGGGCTTGTTTAACTATCCTCGTGGGGACGTGTGTGTGTGTGTGTGGGCTTGTTTAACTATCCTCGTGGGGACGTGTGTGTGTGTGTGTGGGGGTCTTGTTTAACTATCCTCGTGGGGACGTGTGTGTGTGTGTGTGTGTGTGGTCTTGTTTAACTATCCTCGTGGGGACGTGTGTGTGTGTGTGTGTGTGTGTGTGGGGTCTTGTTTAACTATCCTCGTGGGGACGTGTGTGTGTGTGTGTGTGTGTGAGGTCTTGTTTAACTATCCTCGTAGGCAGGGATGGACTGGGAATGGAAAATGGCCCTGGACTTTTTGACTCAGACCGGCCCACCAAAACGCCCCCAGCGATACACCACAACCCACGTCACGTCAGCAAGATTACTGAACAATATTTATAACAATAACTTTAGTAAATAGAACAAGGGGAATGTGTTGCTCTTAGGAGGAGGCTGGCTAGAAGGAGCACATATTGGCATAATGGCACTGGCAGCAAGGTGGCAAGAATCTCTGGAACCATCTGACCAGTAAAACAAATAATACAGGATGAAATGTGTTGGTGAAAAGACCAGAGTAGGTAAGTCATAGAATAAAATGTAAATAAACATATTTCCTACCTCAAATGATCAATTTCTGCAGCAGCTCACTTCTCTCAGCAATGCCATCTATAACCAGGTCACTGTCCAGGGCCTTTAAAACATCTCGCTCAGTAGTCATGAGCATAAAAGCCTCCAGGTGCTGTTGAGAGAGTGTCCCTGAGCCTACTCTTCATGAATTTCAGAGTAGAGAAGCTCTGCTCGCAAGCTACCTGGGTTACTGACAGGGTAAGTAGGAACCTGTAAGCAAGGCCCAGGATGTGGTATGCGTCAGTCAATAGGTTGTACTGACTAAGAATACAGTAGCAACACACTGGACAGTCCTTGCTAGATGAACAGCTCTTGTTCACCATCTCCACCTCGTCTTCATTTCCTTCAGGTCCATGATCCTCCATAGTCCTGGTTGTGTGTTCTTCAAATCCTGATTGTTTTAACCTAGTCCGCTGTTCTGCCAGTCTCATGAGCTCACTCTGTAAACTGGCCACCGTTGTTCTGCTGTCAAATTTGATCAAACATTTGCTGTAGAAGGCCACTGGCACTGGATGTTAGCTGACTAAAGTTTAGGGTCCAGAAGAGCCATGACGACATACAAAGTGTCATTACTCAGAATTTGATGATGGACACCAGTCCTGTATTCACTCAATGCCCAGTAAAGGTCTTGTTTTGTGCCATCTCTCCAGCCATGGTTTTCTTCTTTCGAGCCCTTTTCATTGGTAGAGTGGTTTCAAACTCCAGCTCTGTTTCCTCATCCCGTTCCTGCAACTTCCTGTTGGCCCACTGAAGAAATGTTTCTGCAGCTACCTTGACTTTTTATTCTTGCTATTCCTTTCAGCTACTCCTCTGTAGACACAATCATATGATGTGCAGACAGAATGTCCATTCCACTTGTTTGAAGATATTTTGAGACTGGTGAGGCGACCTAAAATATTCTAAGGAATATCTGAGCTGTAAGTATTGTTTCATACTTCAGCAACCCCTCAATGTATCCTTGTGCCTTGACCTGTGCAGTAGTGTTGAAGTTTTTCTGATCTCACACTTTCAACCATAGAAGAAGGACACCAACATTCAGACCCTCATCTGGATTTCCAAAAGCTCCAAAGACCTTCTTTAAGGCACTGTCTTTAGCCCACCAGTGTGTCTCTCCAATTGGAGCAAGACGTCTCCCAAATGTTCATCCTCTGGTAGGATTCACGGAAGGACACAGCTATGTTGTTAATGAGTGACCCACTTGCCAAGACACTCTGTTGTGTCTGCCAAAACAAGGTTAATAATGTGTGCATAGCACTGCACTTGATTAGTGGGCTTTCCAGAGAGCAGGGCAGAGAAGCCTTTATACTGGCCTTGCATACTGGAGGCTCCATCAGTGGAATTGACAAGGCACTTGCTGATGTCAAGCTTCATATTTTCCAGTACCTCACTCTGTACCTGGACAAAGTATTGTCCAGTGGATGCCTCTCATGGATGATGTTTGTCACATATCTGACTATGATAGAGCATTGATCTTGTGTTGTAATATCCTGCATAGTGTCAGTTTGGACTGAAAACATACCAGCTTCCTGGATTTCACTTGCTATGGTAGCCTGTGTGTTGTGTGGTGGTAATGACGTTATCGATGGTAGTCTTTGATAATAGAGTGATTAGAGAGCCTCTGCCCCCTCTTGACCCAGACTCTATGCAGGCAGTGAGATGCTCTTTCACACACAGGTCATACTTTCCCATAATGATCATCTCTAAAAAGTTACCATGGTCAATGCTGCTGTCATCTAGTGTATAAGCTGTTTCAGACAGCATGCCTCTGTAGCTCAGACCCCTCTTGTTTATGACTTTAACAACATCTATAATGCGCTCTAGCCTTCTTCTGTGTACTTGCTCTCCATGAGCAGACATCTGACTACCGATGAACAGGCCCTCAATGTTAACTTCAGGGGACCTTAGAAAGTAGGCCTCAGCATGACCTCTATGCATAATGCTGTTCTCATTCTCTTCCACTCTGATGGATATGCTTCCAGTCTGCTATTCTCTGTTGGCTTTACAAATGCCATACAAATGAATTAGAATAAAGCATGGTTCTCTTCACCACTTCCTGTTGGTCCCATCTTTACAAAAGAAAACCTTCTGCACCACAGACTTTTCACACTTTTGTTGGAGGTGGAAACTAAAAAACATATCTATGTCCCCTGACTTCAGCCTCCTAAAATAATACAAAATTGTGTTGGCAGTGTCATCCTGGTTCTGGCTCAATCTACATCTGTCCACTGCAGATGCACTATCCTCAACCTGGATGAGAAATTAGTATAAATGTGTATATTAGTATAATATTATAACATTATTATATTAACATTTTACTTTTTATTTAAAAGTCCTCTCACTGTCAACTGTGTTTGTTTTCAGCAAACATAACATTTGTAAATATATGTTTGAACATAACAAGATTCAACAACTGAGACATAAACTGAACAAGTTCCACAGACATGTGACGAACAGAAATGGAATAATGTGTCCCTGAGATCTGGGCTCTTCGTTGGCCATGGCAGAACACTGACATTCCTGTCATGCAGGAAATCACGCACAGAACGAGCAGTATGGCTGGTTGTCATTGTCATGCTGGAGGGTCATGTCAGGATGAGCCTGCAGGAAGGGTATCACATGAGGGAGGAGGATGTCTTCCCTGTAACGCACAGCGTTGAGATTACCTGCAATGACAACAAGCTCAGCCCGATGATGCTGTGTGTGGTACACCGCACCAGACCATGACCGACCCTCCACCTCCAAATCGATCCCGCTCCAGAGTACAGGCCTTGGTGTAACGCTCATTTTTTTGACCATCAACGCTAATCCGACCATCACTCCTGGTGTGACAAAACCACGACTTGTCAGTGAAGAGCACTTTTTGCCAGTCCTGTCTGGTCCAGCGACGGTGGGTTTGTGCCCATAGGCGACGTTGTTGCCGGTGATGTCTGGTGAGGACCTGCCTTACAGCAGACCTACAAGCCCTTAGTCCAGCCTCCCTCAGCCTATTGCAGACAGTCTGAGCACTGATGGAGGGATTGTGCTTTCCTGGTGTAACTCGGGCAGTTGTTGTTGCCATCCTGTACCTGTTCCGCAGGTGTGATGTTTGGATGTACAGATCCTGTGCAGGTGTTGTTACACATGGTCTGCCACTGCGAGGACGATCAGCTGTCCGTTCTGTCTCCCTGTAGGGCTGTCTTAGGCATCTCACAGTACAGACATAGCAATTTATTGCCCTGGCCACATCTGCAGTCCTCATGCCTAAGGCACGTTTACGCAGATGAGCAGGGACCCTGGGCATCTTTCCTTTGGTGTTTTTGACAGTCAGGAGAAAAGCCTCTTTAGTGTCCTAAGTTTTCATAACTGTGACCTTAATTGCCTACCGTCTATAAGCTGTTAGTGTCTTAACGACCGTTCCACAGGTGCATGTTCATTAATTGTTTATGGTTCATTGAACAAGCATGGGAAACAGTGTTTAAACCCTTTACAATGAAGATCTGTGAAGTTAATTCGTAAAAATCCAAATATCTTTGAAAGACACGGTCCTGAAAAGGGGCGTTTTCTTTTTGAGTTTAGTATGTTAGTATTATGTTAATCATATAATGTTAGTATTTTCATATAATGGTATATTATATGCCACTAGTATAATATTTATTCCAATTGGACAATACAGCAGTTTAAGAAATACACAACCAGCATTTATCCTTTATGTAGGCTTTGTTCCGTCATTAAATTCTTGTGCAAGAAAAATGGTCTACATTGTTGGCTAGTCTCTAGTTTGTTAATGCTCAGTACTAACTTACCATCCCTTGTGTGTAGTCTTGTTTTACTGTGTGTGTGTGGTCTTGTTTTACTGTTCTCGTGGGGCCGTGTGTGTGTGGTCTTGTTTTACTGTCCTCGTGTGTGTGTGTGTGTGGTCTTGTTTTACTGTCCTCGAGGGGACTTGTGTGTGGTGTTGTTTTACTGTCTTTGTGTGTGTGGTCTTGCTTTACTGTCCTCGAGGGGACGTGTGTGTGTGGTCTTGTCTTACTGTTCTCGTGGGGACGTGTGTGTGTGGTCTTGTTTTACTGTCCTCGTGTGTGTGGTGTTGTTTTACTGTCTTTGTGTGTGTGGTCTTGCTTTACTGTTCTCATGGGTCCGTGTGTGTGTGTGGTGTCGTTTTAATGTCCTCGTGTGTGTGTGTGTGGTCTTGTTTTGCTGTCCTCATGGGGACGTGTGTGTGTGCGGTCTTGTTTTACTGTCCTCGTGGGGACGTGTGTGTGTGGTCTTGTTTTGCTGTCCTCTTGGGGACGTGTGTGTGTGGTCTTGTTTTACTGTCCTCGTGGGGACGTGTGTGTGTGTGGTCTTGTTTTACTGTCCTCGTGGGGACGTGTGTGTGTGGTCTTGTTTTGCTGTCCTCGTGGGGACGTGTGTGTGTGGTCTTGTTTTGCTGTCCTCGTGGGGACGTGTGTGTGTGGTCTTGTTTTGCTGTCCTCGTGGGGACGTGTGTGTGTGTGTGTGGTCTTGTTTTGCTGTCCTCGTGGGGACGTGTGTGTGTGTGTGTGGTCTTGTTTTGCTGTCCTCGTGGGGACGTGTGTGTGTGTGTGTGTGTGGTCTTGTTTTGCTGTCCTCGTGGGGACGTGTGTGTGTGTGTGTGTGGTCTTGTTTTGCTGTCCTCGTGGGGACGTGTGTGTGTGTGGTCTTGTTTTGCTGTCCTCTTGGGGACGTGTGTGTGTGGTCTTGTTTTACTGTCCTCGTGGGGACGTGTGTGTGTGGTCTTGTTTTGCTGTCCTCTTGGGGACGTGTGTGTGTGGTCTTGTTTTACTGTCCTCGTGGGGACGTGTGTGTGTGGTCTTGTTTTGCTGTCCTCTTGGGGACGTGTGTGTGTGGTCTTGTTTTACTGTCCTCGTGGGGACGTGTGTGTGTGGTCTTGTTTTACTGTCCTCTTGGGGACGTGTGTGTGTGGTCTTGTTTTACTGTCCTCTTGGGGACGTGTGTGTGTGGTCTTGTTTTACTGTCCTCGTGGGGACGTGTGTGTGTGAGGTCTTGTTTTGCTGTCCCCACGAGGATAGCAAAACGTGTGTGTGTCTGGTCTTGTTTTACTGTCCTCGTGGGGCCGTGTGTGTGTGTGAGGTCTTGTTATATCTCCTCGTGGGGACGTGTGTCAAATCATGTCAAATCAAATTTTATTTGTCACATACACATGGTTAGAAGATGTTCATGCGAGTGTAGCGAAATGCTTGTGCTTCTAATTCCGACAATGCAGTAATAACAAACGAGTAATCTAACCTAATAATTTCACAACTACCTTATGCACACAGGTGTAAAGGGATGAAGAATATGTACATAAAGATATATGAATGAGTGATGGTACAGAACGGCATAGGCAAGATGCAGTAGAGTATATACATATGAGATGAGTAATGTAGGGTCAGTGGCATTGTGCGTTTGAGGTCTTGTTTTACTGTCCTCGTGGGAACGTGTGTGTGTGGTCTTGTTTTACTGTCCTCGTGGGAACGCGTGTGTGTGTGGTCTTGTTTTGCTGTGTGTGTGTGTGTGGTCTTGTTTTGCTGTCCTCGTGTGGTCTTGTTTTGCTGTCCTCCTGGGGACGTGTGTGTGGTCTTGTTTTACTGTCCTCCTGGGGACGTGTGTGTGTGGTCTTGTTTTGCTGTCCTCGTGGAGACGTGTGTGTGGTCTTGTCCCCACGAGGACAGTAAAACGTGGGTGTGTGAGGTCTTGTTTTACTGTCCTCGTGGGGGCGTGTGAGGTCTTGTGTGTTTAGTCTTCCTCTTCCAAGCTTGTTGTTTTCTTGAATGTAAATATGTTTCACCCCTCGCAGGCTCGTAGAAGAACCACCACTCAGATGGAGTTGCTCTACGCCAATAGTGACGCCACCCCTGACATGCCCAGCGGTGATTTCTCCTCCCCTGTCTCCCATTGGCTGAAACACCAGAAGAGGGCAGAGATCCTGAGACCCCCATTGGCTCATCAGTCAGGGACAGAGACTTTATGGCTCATTCTCCTGGCTTGGCCTCTAAGATGGGCAGCATGTAAGTCTGGGCCAGCTTGTGCTGACTGCTAACCAGCTACTTCCTGCATGTTCATAGAACTGCTGCTTAATCTGTTTTCAATTTGCCTGACTTTGCACGACATGTTCTTTAAACCTGCCCTATTGGATTGTAAGTCTCCTTCCTAGGCCAGTAGAAACCAAAACTTTATTCCTTTAGAAATAACAGTAATATTACAGACAAACAAATGCATGCACACACAGAGACAGGCACATGATTATACAGTATGATCATGCAGGTCTCATGTTCTCTCGCTAGATGTTATGCTCCAACTGCAATAGCCCTATGTTAACTTTCCACAACAATAACAGCTTCATCTTTTAACATTTAACTTCGAGTTAATAATTCTAGCCAGTAGTGCACAGTAGCTTTCTATGGCTTGAGCAGCAATACCTTTTCTCTGAGTTGCTGGAGTGTTGGCTGAGAACCAATTCTAGTGGGACTTGAATTAGTAAGAGGTGGAGCTGGGGACTGATTTGAGTGTGACCGAGTATAGCCCTAATGCTACACCATAGTGTCCTGATGAACCTCGAGCTCTGTGAAGGAGGACGTCTTGGTTGGGACTGAATGTCAGGTAACAGTGTGCTGTGTGTGTATTGCATTGCTCGCCGCCCCCACATGGTTTTATTTCTTATTTTGTTTACATCCTTGTTGTCCTTTTTGTTCCTTATGTTTTATGTCGTTGCTAATAACAACCAAACTAAATGTTAGTTCCGGCTCCATGGCTGCCGCCTCCTCGGGGGTGGAAAAGAGAGTTCCAGAGCCCTCGCCGCTCTCTCGCAGGAAGACCTATGACAGGCCACAAGCGGCGGCTAAGGTGAAGGAGATCAAACAGTAAGAGACTAGCGACGCTCTGCTGGCCGGAGGCCAAAAGCACATTTTCCCAACAGACAATGATATCCACCTTTCCCTTTTCTTCATTTCCTATCTCAGGGAGCATGTGGTATCTTAATCAACAAGTATCTGCCTGGTGTGATTATAAACTTACCCTGCCAAGTTCTGCACTGAATGTCAAGTAATGAGCTTACTCTTGGGAAATATAGCTAAATAGGTTCCTATATCTCTCTTGAATGAGATGAAATGATTAACTTCTGTTTCTCAAAGTGATTCTTTAGTATTCCATTTTAATTCCGTGTTCAACTTGGCCCTCTCAACCTCTTCAAACCCTCTAATGCAAATATGGCAAATACGATATATAAATCCTATATATTGTCATTACAGCGCTAACCAGCTGTTCCTCTCAAACGCTTTGAAGTGGATGTAATCTAAAAAGCAAAAGGTTGGGTGAGGGGAACCATGCTGAAAGCTGTTTCCATTTTGATTCAAACCCTGAGGGAACAAACGGTCTTTCCCGATCAGTTCTCAGGACCCCAGGTGATGAGCGTGCACAACTCAGTGTTTTCGCCCAAACATGAAAAGACTTGTGCTGAGTCTCAGAAATGAGTGCCGAGCATCCTGTGTTTTAAAAGCTTTCTAAAAGGAAGTGAAAAAGGGGATAGTTTCCAACAATGAAAGATGTTTATTTATTTTAGCCTGTACTATCTGAGGTACACTACTGGTCAAAAGTTTTAGAACACCTACTTATTCAAGGGTTTTTCTTTATTTTTTACACATTGTAGAATAATACTGAAGACATCGAAACTATGAAATAACACATATGAAATCATGTAGTAACCAAAAAAGTGTCATCCTTATTATATGATTAACTTCTGTTTCTGTTAACTTCTGTTTCTCAAATATATATATTTATATATTTGAGATTCTTCAAATAGCCACCCTTTGCCTTGATGACAGCTTTCCACACTCTTGGCATTCTCTCAACCAGCTTCACCTGGAATGCTTTTCCAACAGTTTGGAAGCAGTTCCCACAAATGCTTGTTGGCTGAATTTCCTTAAGTCAGTAGGCCGACTCACCCCAAACAATCTCAATTTGGTTGAGTTTGGGGGATTGTTGGAGCCAAAAATCTCCAATTTGGTCTCCAAATTTCCACCGGTCTAATGTCCATTGCTCTTGTTTCTTGGCCCAAGCAAGTCTCTTCTTCTTATTGGTGTCCTTTAGTAGTGGTTTCTTTGCAGCAATTCGACCATGAAGGCCTGATTCACACAGTCTTCTCTGAACAGTCAATATTGAGATGTGTCTGTTACTGTGAAGCATTTATTTGGGCTGCAATTTCTGAGGCTGATAACTCTAATGAACTTATCTTCTGCAGCAGAGGCAACTCTGAGTTTTTCATTCCTCTGGCGGTCCTCATGAGAGCCAGTTTCATCATAGTGCTTGATGGTTTTTGCAAATGCATTTGAAGAAACTTTCAAAGTTCTTGAAATGTTCCGTATTGACTGACCTTCATGTCTTAAAGTGATGATGGACTGCCGTTTCTCTTGGCTTATTTGAGCTGTTCTTGCCATAATATGTACTTGGTCTTTTACCAAATAGGGCTATCTTCTGTATACCTTGTCACATCACAACTGATTGGCTCAAACACATTAAGAAGGAAAGAATTTCCACAAATTACCTTTTAACCTCTTGAAACTCCCCATCCCGGATCCGGGATTGTGACTAAGCCTCAGGCTCATTAGCATAACGCAACGTTAACGATTTCTGAAAATCGCAAATAAAATTAAAATAATGCGTTTGCTCTCAAGCTTAGCCTTTTCTTAACAACACTGTCATCTCAGATTTTCAAAATATGCTTTTGAACCATAGAAATTGACTAATTTGTGTAAGAGTATGCAAAGCTAGCATAGCATTTTGTGTAGCATGTAGCACGCAACATTTTCACAAAAGCCAGATAACCAAATAAATAAAATCATTTACCTTTGAAGAGCTTCTGATGTTTTCAATGAGGAGACTCCCAGCCACATACCAAATGCGCAGTGTTTCCTGAAAGCGTCTGTGTGTAGGAGAAATCGTTCCGTTTTCTACATTGCGCCTGGCTACCGAAACGAACCGAAAATGCAGTCACCTACAACGTGAAACTTTTTCCGGATTAACTACATAATATCGACCGAAACATGGCAAACGTTGTTTGGAATCAATCCTCAAGGTGTTTTTTCACATATCTCTTCATTGACATGCAGTTCGTGGAAGCTTGCTTCTCTCTCTGTGCCCCATGGAAAAATACTGGCAGGTGACTTTTGCGCACCAATTTCGGCGCAGGACACCGGGCGGACACGTGGTAAATGTGGTCTCTTATGGTCAATCTTCCAACGATCTGCCTACAAATACGTCACAATGCTGCAGACACCTTGGGAAACGACAGAAAGGGCAGACTCATTCCTCTTGCGTTCACAGCCATATAAGGAGATCATGAAAGACAGAGCCTCAAAAATCCTTGTCATTTCCTGGATGCCAAGTCATCTTGGTTTTGCCTGAAGCTCACGTTAAAGGGCACGCACAGAGAAGATATTTGTATTTCTGGACACGTCAGAGTGTTTTCTTTCGAACAGTAGCAATTATATGCATAGTCGAGCATCTTTTTGTGACAAAATATCTTGTTTAAAACGGGAACGTTTTTCTTCCAAAAATGAAATAGCGCCACCATAAGTGTAAGAGGTTAAGAATGCACATCTGTTAATTGAAGTGCATTCCTGGTGACTACTTCATGAAGCTGGTTGAGAGAATGCCAAGAGTGTGCAAAGCTGTCATTAAGGCAAAGGGTGGCTATTTGAAGAATCTCAAATATAAAATATATTTGTTTAACACTTTCTTTGTTACTACATGATTTCATATGTATTATTTCATAGTTTTGATGTCTTCACTATTATTCTACAATGATGAAAATGGTCATTTAAAAAATTAAAAACTTTGGACCAGTAGTGTATGTGTATGCGTCCATGAATGTGCATATCCACTGGGGTGCGTGTGTGTGTGCGTGCGTGCGTGCGTGTGTGTGTGTGTGTGAGAGAACTTATACACTGTACACACTCAGTTCAAAGGCAACTGACTTGTCCTCTGCTTATGTATGTAAACTGAGCCTCAGCCTCCCTGTCCATTGTACCAGCTGTGAGACGAGGAACTCGGACGCCAGCACCCCGTCTCCCCCATCCTCCCCCTCCACCCGTCCTCGTAGCCAAGGCAACGTATTTGTGCGTCTGACAGGGTGTCTGGAGAGAGCAGACAGACCACAGGATAAGTAAGAGGAAGACGTACAGTGCTGTGAAAAAGTATTTACCTCCTTCCTGATGTCTTATGTTGTTCACACATTTGTCACACTGAAATGTTTCAGATCATCAAACACATTTTAATATTACACAAAGATAACCCAAGTAAACACAAAATGCAGTTTTTAAGTGATAGCCTTTTTCCCTTAATAAATAACATTTCCCGAACCTTCTTGGCCCTATGTGACAAAGTAATTCCCCTCCCTTGTTAAATCGTGAATTTACTGTGGTTAATCTCGTTTTTTGGAAAGCGGAGTTCAATTTCCCTCACCACACCCAGGCCTGATTACTGCCAGACCTGTTGAATCAAGAAATCACTTAAATAGAACCTGTCTCACAAAGTGAAGTAGGCCAAAAGATCTCAAAAAGCAAGACATCATGCCGCGATCCATAGAAATTCAGGAACAGATGAGAAAAAAAGTAATTGACATCTATCAGTCTGGAAAGGGTTACAAAGCCATTTCTAAAGATTTGGGACTCCAGCGAACCACGGTGAGAGCCATTATCCACAAATGGAGAATATTTGGAACGGTGGTGAACCTTCCCAGGAGTGGCCGGCTTACGACCTGCTTACCACCTGCTTTGCTGCTTCAGGACCTGGACGACTTGCTGTGATTGATGGAACTATGAATTCTGCTCTTTACCAAAAATCCTGAAGGAGAATGTCCGGCCATCAGTTTGTGACCTCAAGCTGAAGCGCACTTGGGTTCTGCAGCAGGACAATGATCCAAAACACACCAGCAAGTCCAACTCTGAATGGCATAAAAAAATAGAAATAAAGGTTTTGGAGTGGGCCTAGTCAAAGTCCGGACTTGAATCCGATTGAGATGCTGTGACCTTAAAAAGGTGGTTCACGCTCTCAAACCCTCCAATGTGGCTGAATTAAAACAATTCTGCAAAGACGACTGGGCCAAAATTCCTCCACAGCGATGTGAAAGATTCATTGCCAGTTATCGCAAACACTTGATTGCAGTTGTTGCTGCTGAGGGTGGCACAACCAGTTATTAGGTTTAGGGGACAATTACTTTTTCACATAGGGCCATGAAGGTTTGGGTAGTTTTTTTCCCCCTTAATAAATAAAATCATCACTTAAAAACTGCATTTTGTTTTATCTGTGTGTAATATTAAAATGTGTTTGATCTGTGACAAATGTGCAAAAAAATAAGAAATCAGGAAGGGGGCAAATACTTTTTCACAGCACTGTAAGTTATAAGTAATAAGCATACATTTATAGTTAAGTTATACGCATTGAATAAGTATTGACCATTACTTTTAGTTCAAAAAGTTAGTTATAGTCTATACAACAAATGTTATGAGCAAGAAGGAGGCCTTGGCAGTCAAGTGACCAATCACTTCTATTGTTTACACGTATGCTGCATACATTAGGTAGGCTATGATATTGGGATTGGTGAGCTCTCTCGACTGCACATTAGGAGCCACATCTAAACCACTCATGACACTTTGTCACCTCTCCTCTAGCAAGATTTACATTTTTAGAAAACGTTATTGTCCACAGAATTCCCCTGTCCTGTTCTAGATCACCTTCCATTTCCCACACCCACAAGAGATAATTGAAAATGTCAATCAAATCAAAGTTTATTTGTCGCATACACAGATTAGCAGATGTTAAAGCAGGTGCAACAAAATGCTATGTGGTGTGTGTGTATGGACAATATATAAGTAGGAAAAATGCTGTATGTACAGCAGTAGTTATATAGGATGAGCTATGTCCAGAATACAGTATGTACATATAAAGTGAGTAATCGATTAGCTTAATTGCTCAGAGATCAAATGACATTTCAACAAAATGATGTTGCAGGATGTGGATAGAGTTGTGCTCACTCTGCTGTCTCCTGTAGTCCAAGATCAACTCCTTGGTTTTGTTGACGTTAAGGGAGAGGTTATTTTCCTGGCACCACTCAGCCAGGACTCTCGACTCCTCCCTGTAGGCTGTGTCGTCATTGTTAATAATCAGGCCTACCGCTGGTGTCATCAACAAACTTGATGATTGAGTTGGATGAACAGGAGGGGGCTGAGCACACACCCCTGTGGGGTCCTCCTGTTGAGGATCAGAGTGGCTGAGGTGTTGTTGCCTACCTTCACCGCCTGGGGTCGCCTCGTCAGGAAGTCCAGGGCCCAGTTGCGCAGAGAAGGGTTCAGACGCAGGGCCCTGAACTTAGTGATGATCTTGGAGGGCACTATTGTGTTTTAGGCTGTGCTGTAGCATAGATTCTGTTTGGTTAGACCAGCTTTGAACAGTCCTTACCATGGGTGCTTCCTGTTTAAGTTTCTGGAGGAGCAGAATGGAGGCGTGTTCTGATTTGCCGAACAGAGGAGGTCCTCAAAGCTGTCCCGGAAGGGAGAGTAACAATGATCAAGTGTCTTCTATCCACGTGTAGCACAGGACATGTGTTGGTAGAATTTCTTAAGCATTTTCCTCAGATTTCCTTTCCAATGATCTATTTTCCTTCTGTTCACATAGCGTGGATGAAGTCTCCACCTATGTCATTTTCTTACAGTCACACGGTGCGCTTTATCTGGTGTGTCCCTACCTGCACAACGACTTGTTTTTGTTGTCACCCAACAACTTTTATTCAAGAACAAGAATTGTAGAAGGATTGTGTTGATATGAAGAACAAAATGTTACTTTCAGCTCTATTGAAAATCTCTGCCAGTTATGCCACCAACATCTACTTGTCTGCCCCGTGTCTTAGGCAGTGTGATGTCCTTTGTATGGTTCCGTTCAGCTCTTGTTAGTCTGACCATTCTTGTCATTTTGGGAACTTCGTTTTTTACTTTCATTTGCAGCATGTTGCTCACTGGCATGTAAATGTGTGCCTGCAGTGGTAGGCGGAAACCAGTCACCATTTTCTCTGACCCTGCTATTGACATCTCTCTGTGTGTGTGTCTCTGTGTGTGTGTGTGTGGTTTCTTCCTCTCTAGAGGGGTAATCAACCCAGTGCCCTCTTCAAAGGGCAGTCGGTCAGCAACACTACAGTGTGTCCACGTGGCTGAGGGTCACACTAAAGCGGTGTTGTGTGTTGACTCTACTGATGACCTCCTCTTCACCGGCTCCAAAGGTCAGTCTCTGTCCATTTCTCTTCCTCACTCACCTTCATCAGCAGATCACTTTAATTGATCACAGATCAATAATGTCTCGTGTCTTGTTGTTGTTATCCTTCCAGACCGTACGTGTAAGGTGTGGAACCTGGTAACGGGTCAGGAGATCATGTCCCTGGCGGGTCACCACAACAATGTGGTGTCAGTCCGCTACAGCTCCAGCCTGGTCTTCACCGTCTCCACCTCCTACATCAAGGTCTGGGACATCCGAGACTCAGCCAAGTGCATCCGCACCCTCACGTGAGTGTCGAGAAACAGAAACGGTGTCAACACCGTAACGTCAACGCCATAAGAGGGTCAACACCATAATGATTTTTGGGGGACAGGCTACACAATATGACATCTGTAGCACCTGTATATGATTAACTTGACTCAATCATAACACCAGTGCAAGTGTTACACCTGTTGTTTATAAAGACAATCTGGGATTAATTACTTGAAGATCTACCTGCATCTACCTGGATTTGCAAGTCATTTGCCAGATAGAATGAGGTGTTTAACAGAATCATCATATTCTACAGGTCTTCTGGTCAGGTGACTCCTGGCGATGCCTGTGCGTCCAGCACCAACCGGACTGTCACCATCCCGGCAGGAGAGAACCAGATCAACCAGATTGCCCTCAACCCCAGCGGCTCTGTCCTGTACGCCGCCGCCGGCAACTCTGTCAGAGTCTGGGACGTAGGAAGGTACTCTATGGCACAGCATGGCAGTCATTTTGTCAGAGCCAAGTCCAGAAAAGGGCTCTGTCTTCAGAACAATTCTCTCTTTCTCACTACTATAATGTAGTAGGATGTCTATCTTTGATAGAGGCTTCTGCTTGTATTGAATGTCGATTCCCTTGCTGATCTGTGGTAGAGCTTGTACCTGTTCTCTCAGTGAGTGTTGTCATTCCAAGTTGTCTTTCTTGCAGGAACGCAATGCTTCTCAGAAGATTTGCTATCATATTAAATCCCAATATTCTCTCTCTCTCTATTGGTCAGATTTGTATCTACAGGGAAGCTGACTGGTCACCTGGGTCCAGTCATGTGTCTGACTGTGGACCAGAGCGGGAACGGTCAGGATCTGGTCATCAGCGGCTCCAAGGACCATTACATCAAGGTGTGTGAGGCTGGGTTATGGTGTGTGAGGCTGGGTTATGGTGTGTGAGGCTGGGTTATGGTGTGTGAGGCTGGGTTATGGTGTGTGAGGCTGGGTTATGGTGTGTGTGAGGCTGGGTTATGGTGTGTGTGAGGCTGGGTTATGGTGTGTGTGTGTGAGGCTGGGTTATGGTGTGTGTGTGTGAGGCTGGGTTATGGTGTGTGTGTGAGGCTGGGTTATGGTGTGTGTGTGAGGCTGGGTTATGGTGTGTGTGTGAGGCTGGGTTATGGTGTGTGTGTGAGGCTGGGTTATGGTGTGTGTGTGAGGCTGGGTTATGGTGTGTGTGTGAGGCTGGGTTATGGTGTGTGTGTGAGGCTGGGTTATGGTGTGTGTGTGAGGCTGGGTTATGGTGTGTGTGTGTGAGGCTGGGTTATGGTGTGTGTGTGTGAGGCTGGGTTATGGTGTGTGTGTGAGGCTGGGTTATGGTGTGTGTGTGTGAGGCTGGGTTATGGTGTGTGTGTGTGAGGCTGGGTTATGGTGTGTGTGTGAGGCTGGGTTATGGTGTGTGTGTGAGGCTGGGTTATGGTGTGTGTGTGAGGCTGGGTTATGGTGTGTGTGTGAGGCTGGGTTATGGTGTGTGTGTGAGGCTGGGTTATGGTGTGTGTGTGAGGCTGGGTTATGGTGTGTGTGTGTGAGGCTGGGTTATGGTGTGTGTGTGTGAGGCTGGGTTATGGTGTGTGTGTGTGAGGCTGGGTTATGGTGTGTGTGTGTGAGGCTGGGTTATGGTGTGTGTGTGTGAGGCTGGGTTATGGTGTGTGTGTGTGAGGCTGGGTTATGGTGTGTGTGTGTGAGGCTGGGTTATGGTGTGTGTGTGTGAGGCTGGGTTATGGTGTGTGTGTGTGAGGCTGGGTTATGGTGTGTGTGTGTGAGGCTGGGTTATGGTGTGTGTGTGTGAGGCTGGGTTATGGTGTGTGTGTGAGGCTGGGTTATGGTGTGTGTGTGTGTGGGGCTGGGTTATGGTGTGTGTGTGTGGGGCTGGGTTACGGTGTGTGTGTGTGTGGGGCTGGGTTACGGTGTGTGTGTGTGTGTGTGTGTGTGTGTGTGGGTTCTATATTCATTGTAGAAAAGAAGTTAAAACACACGATATTACATCTCTGAATTATTTATTGTGTTGACCTTTCAGTCAGAGACCATTTTCTGCATGTTTCATGTTTGCATATGGATCGTGTTGGATTTTGTATTTCTTTTCTATATAATACGAATTAACCTAGCTGATTCTCTGCTGTGTCTTGAGTAGTGCTGTTTATGGGCTGTCTGTTTCAGATGTTTGACGTGGCAGAGGGGGCCCTGGGTGCTATTGGCCCCACACACAACTTTGAGCCTCCCCACTACGATGGTATCGAGTCCCTGGTGGTGCAGGGGGACGTCCTCTTCAGTGGCTCCAGAGACAACGGCATTAAGAAGTGGGACTTGGCCCGCAAAGACCTACTGCAGGTAAGAGATACAGATTGATGTTTATTGGCATGAATCTTGCCCTGGAGCCAGAACTGAGAGATTTCTTCTAGATGGGCCAGCTGCAAAGTCAGAATCGGCTATTTGTACAAATGTATGCAAACTAAAATGAGTTTTCTTAATTTAGGGTTAGGTTCTTCATTTAGGGTTAGGTTTAAAATGAGAGATTATGACTTTTCCAGTCAGTGACTTCCAGGGGAAGATTCATGACAATAAATGCTAATCTGTGTAACAGAGGGAGAAGTGTCACTGACTATTTTGGTGAATCATGCTTTTGGGGAGATGGTGCTTGAAGTGAGGGGCAGGTATTTTAAATGGAAAGTTATTTGATAAACACTGCTACCTGAAAACTAGTTGAATGGGAAACGGAGTCTGTATGTACTAAGTTGTCTGTATGTCTAACAGCTAGTGCCCAATGCCCACCGTGACTGGGTGTGTGCCCTGGGTGTGGTGCCTGGCTCTCCGGCCCTGCTGAGCGGCTGTAGAGGAGGGGTGCTCAAGCTTTGGCACACAGACACACTGGGGGCCCTGGGGAACTCAAGGGCCACGAGAGCCCCATCAACGGCATCTCCACCAACAGCAGCCACCTCTTCACAGCATCTGAGTGAGTCACAGAACCACAAACACACAAGGGCCTGGATGCAGCCATTGCAGTGACACTGTTTTTCTGCTCTGTAATTTGATAGTGATCGAACAGTGAAGATCTGGCGTGCCCGAGGCGGACTCGACAGCACCTTGGAGACGACGGCGGACACCACTGACGAGGTGGCCAATAACTGAACATGGCTGTGACCTCCCGTCGTGACCCTTAACCTTGGACGCTGCTGACTAGCACTTTTACCTCTGACCTTTCACCTTGGAAACCATGGAAACCACCTACCCCCCCAGCCCCCACATATTGTAACCATAAACTGTGCAAGCCCGCAGGAATGGAATCTTATCTCAGCAAAAGTAGCTGTAGTCTTTCCACAGAGTGAGATAGATGTATCCTTAGGGAAATTTATCTAGTCTAACCTGCCTGGCAGTTGCACTGACTTGTGCAGAATAAATTATCTGTTTGCTTGGTAGACATCTTTCCCTCTCAACTCATATTAAGTATATAGTAAGCCCACACGGGTCATATTTAGACACACACACATACACACATACACACTAATAGAGGCAGATTTTTAGGGTCTTTCTGGGCTGGGGGAGTTAATGAAGGTGAGTGGTGCAGAGAGGAGGAAAATAGGATGGGTGGGCCACTGGGCTCTGTAGCTGGGCTCTGTAGCTGGGCTCTGTAGCTGGGCTCTGTAGCTGGGCTCTGTAGCTGGGCTCTGTAGCTGGGCTTTGTAGCTGGGCTCTGTAGCTGGGCTTTGTAGCTGGGCTTTGTAGCTGGGCTCTGTAGCTGGGCTCTGTAGCTGGGCTCTGTAGCTGGCCTACAAGACCTGGACCAGGTTCTCCAGTGGCACAGCAAAGGAACAGAAGCACTGTAAGCAGAACCACTGTCCCTCTTTATCTGATATCAATGTGGCTTTATGTCAACTGACAAATCACCGCACCCCCTTAAATCACCGCTTGGTTTAAACGTTATTTTGCTTCGAATTCAGCTCCCACTTATTGTAGCTGACCAAATTGTGAAACTTGTCTTGCACTGTCAACTGGATACACTAACTAACAATACTCTTGTAACCACTTGGAAAACGTCTTCAGTCAGTCACCTTCTGTCTGCTATCTTCGTCTTTACACGTAATCCTTACTGACTCTATGTGCAAATACAATGTCTCTTTGAGGATACACCGACTGTCTTCACTCACTCGTCCACTGCTCATAATTTATATCTATGTAGTAATGTACGATTCTCCTCTTAATACTGTTACCACACCCTCCCTCTAAAAGTTGTGAACTAACCTAACGCCTGTGCTGCTAAGTTGTTTGCTCACCTTTGACCCATAGAGGTCTTCTGTTCTGAACCCCAGGTGAGGTCCACATGGTAACCGTAGTTACGTACTGTATATAATAATGTAAAGTGTGAGGAGGAGAGCAGCCGTTTACCTGTGCCTGTACTGTCAGCCTCCTATCCTGGTCCTGGAAGTCCCCCGTGTTTGGTGGTTGTATCATGTGCCAGTTTTACTGCACATTACAACTGCAATATTTGTGATTGCTGTGAGCCAGGGCTGGGGTCAATACCATTTCAATTCAGAAAGTAACACAAATTAGAGATTTGAAATGGAATTGACCCCAACTATGGTGTAAGCTGAACCTGTCAAATAATTCATTGTATCTGCTAGGACTATTGAATGTTAAAGGACAAGTAGCAGCAGCCATCAACACATGATCTATATGTTAACAGTATTGTATGATGAAATCAACTGAAGGTTAGCATTGTTGATCACCAAAACTCGCTCCACAAGGGAAACTGAGGACCATAGTTCGGAGACGGTGTTCTAACAGCACTCTTAATGCTTTTGAACAGAGCCTCTCTCCCTGACCCTGTGTCAGCCTGTTATGTTTCCTGGTCTGAGTCTGAAATTGCACCCTATTGCCTATATAGTGCACTACTTTTGTACATAGCACTATGGACCCTGGTCAAAAGCTTGTGCATTATATAGGGAATAGTGTGCAATTTCAGATGCAGCCCTGATTCTCTTGTTCTGTTAAACTGTATGTAATTAAAACCAATCCTGGGTTCCCTTCTGGGGTTTAACTGTAGATGGCCCTCCCCAAAATGTCTGACTCTGTACTGTAGCAGTTCTGATGTCAGATGCCTGGTGAAATAAATGTCATCCTTCAAAAACCACCCTATGTGTGGACATCTTGGTCTGTATTTTGAGGGAGGGTGAGAGCACTGATGAAGAAGCGCACTACAGGGATTGGAGCTATAGTACTCACTGATCTACGAACCTGATTGGATAGGTGAAAGTAAGGTTTTCACCTCATTGCATTCACCTACGTTAAAAAGCTATGCTTACTGGAAGGGAGCAGGGTTTCAAAATAGCATTTTATTTTCAAAATACTAACCAGATGTATCCTCTAGATGGCAGTAGTGTAACTTGTAATTAATCAACAAGCAAGGCACAGAATGGCTAGCTGTACATTGTAATGACTTCATTGCTTACAATACAATGTTGGAACACAAACATCCAAGTGAAAACTGTTATTTACTTGTAACTCATCCGGAAAACCAGAACCAAATCTCAGACTATTTTCAAAATGACTATTGTCATAAAATAATCTGTACTGAACTAGATCAAGGATTGCTGCACGTAATGGCTAGTTTCTCAGAGACTGATAAGGCTAGTCCTGAACTCAATGAAAAAACGGCCCTAAATGTTTTTAACTGATTGTATTTGTGATGGTATGACATTCAATTACAGGGTGTAGGTGAATATTTTAGAACTACAGAGTAAAGCAAAGGTTTCTGAATTGCCAGTTCCGTGTCTCAGTTTGTAGTATGCCCTTTGCAATAGAAATTGTAACGTAAATTATTTAACAGCTGTGATTTTGCTCATGATGATTTTATCGCAGAGAATATTGTTTGATTTCCAGAATAGAACACATTGGTAGCCTACGTGTGTGTTGACAATTGAATTTCTGGTAAAACAAAACTAAGTTAATAAATTAGTTATAGACTTAGGAATTAATACATGTTATAACCAATAGTTACTAGACAAAGTGTATAATGTTTTCAATTGAATGATCTGAATGATCTGACTATATTGTTTTTGTTGAAACGATAGCTTTCTTACCCTACAGTATTTACAGAGCATAATGCCATTCAGAACCATGGGCAGAGGCGATAGGGGAGTTCCCAGATTCAGCACCGCAGAACATCGGATAGCTGCAGCCCCATCCCTTGTGTCGGGAATGACCTTGACTCAAAACACAAACTCCAGATTATGGCTTTAAAGTAATAAACCCATTGGACGTGTTTTAATGTAAATGGCAGATTGGATCAAGCAATTCTGTCTCAGGATATAAAAGATCAAGACCCCGGGCTTCAGCAACTGCGCCTGAAGATAAGACGTTTTGGCAATTAATCAGCAATTGGGCACACTGATTAAAACGCTAATTTAAGACTAAACTATAATCTAATTTGACGCAGGTGTTCCTATTTCAGCTCACTGGGCTGCTGCGTCTGGTTGAGAAATCAGTCACTTGTTAATTGAGCGATTTGCTCAGGTGGTCTCTTCTCACCTGGCTTTGGTGTGCCTGTCTTCCTCACTTTCATCGCTGTCAAAACCCAAGCAAGCGGATAACTGTGTGTTCTGGCGTGCAATATGATTTAATCAACCTGCTATACTATTTTGAGATGAAACCAGGTGGACACTCAATGTCTTGACAGCAAATTGTTTTATTTGGAAAGGTCCAGAGAGAGGCAATGAAAACCAGGTGGCCCATGATGCCCTTGTATTGTCAAAGAAATGTGTTCCTCGCGGATTTCTTTCTTTAATGTATTCTCATTCATTTCAAAGCATTATCAGGCTACAAATCCTTATGTTAATTTATGCAATAAAGCATTTGCAATGGCTGCCTAAAAACAGCACAGTAGCCTTTAGGCCTCCTATAATGTGTTATCTTTTTTATTTTTCAAATTGTATTTCTGCAAGTGTTTAGGCTGACCTTGTGAGCTTCCCACCCTCCGCACTATCACTCATATAATAGGCTCGTACCTCGTTCTCAGCTCTGCATCCTAAAATGAGATGAATCTTTCAACAGTCACACATGACGCTGGGCTGTTGTGGGCAACACTCCTCTCGCTTCCTCATGCAACCGCGACCCTAAGCAGCGCACCGTTTTAACGGTTGCTTCCTTCTTTTATACGACCGAAAAAGGACTGTTTAACCGGAGATTTCGACGATGAGTAGCTTTATGAATATGGCGTGTATTGGAGACTTTGACCCGTTCACCGCTGCCATTCCCGCCACCAAAGTTGAGCTCACTGTGTCGTGTCGGTGAGTTGGCTAGATGGGCTCTTTCAGCATTCCTTCACATTGCTATTAAGTGGAATCGGAATGCTTGCAGTTTAAGACTATGGAGAACGGTGCTTATGATGATTGGCGTACTGCAAAATATCAATAGTTTAGTGTCTAAAATTAGTCAAGTTTTCAATACATTTCCATCAAGCATTCTAGCACTAACAATTCATTTTATTTTATGTGGCCAGGAAACACACGTCTGTTAATCATTAACCAAATGATAAACATTTCAATATATCTGCCAGTTTGACCATTATCATTATTGCTTTATATGTTTATCAATCAAGGTAACATTTGAGGAATGTTTAAATCAAGTTTATGACCGTAGAACAACGTGGTTTTTAGTGTTTCCTAACGTGAAAGCTCTCGGGCTTCCCTTTGGGCTCCAATTAACTAAACAAACCGCCGTCCCGAAAATGGATGATGCAACTGAGCTAATTTATGGATGCTTTAACTGCATCTCCCCGGAGAGATGTGACTTCCAGTCAGATACAAGTACAACTGGAGCCGCATCTGGCTGGCTCGGGCTCCATGTTGCGTAAGAGCCACGCGCCTCCTTCAGCCCGGGGTCCTCGCGGAGTTCCTTCTACCAGAATGAGGTGATGCTTCCGCGGCTGGTTGGTCACACGGTCAGTCACAAGACTCACTGGGGACATCATTTAACATACACACACACGGGAATTATCTGAGTGGGAGTGGCTGCACGGTGCACATGAGACGGTCTCTGTCCATTCATGTGGTGCTGAACTTCCGAATTCGGATTCCAATTCTGTCGCTTTTATAGCCGATCGCCATTACATCTTGTTTCTTTAAGCCAAACTGACCTATTATTCTGCCTATGTTTATTCGTATGGCGGTGTATAGAATGGATAAATAGCCTACGTAGTTATGAGGTTGTTTTGGATGTATTTTTAAAGGGAATGCGGTTGCTATGCTCTTTGTGGTGACTTAATTGAGAGGGGTTGTAAATTGGCATACTGTCTATTTTCTATGTATGTTGAAGTGCATACTGTATGACATTGTTTACAGTCACATAAGATGGTTTATAGCTGGGTCTTAATGATGATAGTTATCTCAGGACTCCTATGACCACCCCTTAAAGTTTTGACATAGAATGGTAATGGGTTAAGTCCTTCAAGGGGACCTTTCAGTCAATTAACCCACAATCATCAGCATGCCATGCAGTGTAGTAAAGCAGAACAGAGAATCGATACATTGATTAGTTCAGACGCAATTACTGTAAGACGTCAATGTACTGACAAGCATGTGTAACGGATAGATGCGCACACACACACACACACACACTACATGTTAATGTTTTTAAATGTATGTAAATTGTAAAGTATGTTGTCTGTAATGCCTTTTTCGTTATGTCTAGGACCCCAGTAATAATAGCAGACGCCATTGGGGATCCTAATAAAATAACCATCTGAAACATATCTCTGCTGCCACAGCAGCCAACCCTGGCAGTGACAATCATGGTTTTGTCTGCATTCCACACGGCACCCTATTTCCTATGTACCGTTTACCAGGGCCCGTAGCGTGCCATTTGGGACACAGACTTATAGTTGATTCATGAGGGACTATCACCCTTGATCACCATCGCCCAGTAATATAGTTTGCGTCGTGTGTCTACATATGTGCTCAAGAGGCTTGCGGCTTCAGGGCCTTAAGGATCAAAAGAGCTTTGATTCTTTATGAAACGTTTCATAAGAAGTGGCACATGCCCCCTCTGTTGTATCCACTTGTACACTGAAAATACTATTTAAATACAAAGATATAGCCTAGTTTCCTTCATGCATAATTCATTCAAATATGTCAGTCAGTGTCCTTTCAACAAAAAAAAGGAGGTGCATGATGCCTCTAAGAGAGATTTCTGTTTTGAAAGTGTCCACTTGAGAAAGCGTTAGCCTAGATTGGGATGCTGTCATCTGGATGGTCTGAGCTGCAGGAGGGAGACAGTCTTATTATGGGAGACCTTTGGGCAGACAAGAAGCAGAAAGGGTATCCTATTGAAGAATTGACGTGTTGTGATGTGGCTGTATTGAGCAGGGATCCCAACCTTCAGGGACTTTAGATCCTCGTGGAGCTGCTGGGTCAATATGTCACCATGGGTAGGAATGAATGAATGGAGACACTCCCTGTCTCCTAATCTATGCGTACTGTGAATTTCTCTCTGTACAGAATACACCTACAATTTAGAAGCAGCACTTTTCTACAGTGGTCATTTTGATAGTTGGTGCAGATTTAGAAAGGAGCAGTTTTTCTATGTCTCGTCAAATCAGGTTGCCTCAGAGTAGGCTCTGACAGAGAGAGTCTTGAGAATAGACCTACTAAATGTTTAACTGTTCAGTGTGTGGTTTACTCTTTACATGTGAGCATTATTGGAATCATACATTGACTCTTGGGGGTGAGATATCAATATTGATGTCAGTATCTGACAATTGTGGGAGGGCCCACATTGCTATTTCAATTCTTATATACAGGCCTATCAGGAATCAAGCTAAGACCCAAGTGCTGACTGTGTGAAGTAACAATGTTTATTGTAACAGGGGCAGGCAAATGGCAGGTCAAGGCAGGCAGGGATCGATAATCCAGAGTAGGGGCCAAGGTACAAAACGGCAGGCTCAGGTCAGGCAGAGGTCGAGGCCAAGGTACAAAACGGCAGGCTCAGGTCAGGCAGAGGTCGAGGCCAAGGTCAAAAACCAGGAGGCCGAGAAAAAAAGAAGATTGGGAGAAAAGCAGGAGCAGAGACAAAAAGCTGGTTGACTTGGACAAACAAGACACTGGAGCCAAGAGAATCCCAATACCACGGGAACCTGCAGAGACTTAACCAGCAGGAATTGGATCGTCTCGTTGTGGTTCCCCAACACTCGTAGGTTGACGGGGGTGGTCTGGTGCGTGACCAGGCTAATAAAGCGCTCGTCCAGCACTCTAACTCCCATGGGAATGGAGAGGGGTTGACTACCTCGGACGCCAGTTTAACAGCCATGAGACTCATATCGCCTCCGAGTCGATGAGTACCTGGAGAGACTTGAACTGGTCGCCCCACAGCAGGGTGGCATGGAGGGGCGGGGCGAGTAAGAGGAGAAGAACAATTATCTTGAAGACCAACCAGTGTACTCACTCCAACAAATGAGATGTCTCTTGAAGGGGTGACGGCGTTGCTACCAGCCGGATTACAGAGGGGCTGGGAGGTTACCGTCGTGGTCGTGTGCCAAGTAGGCAACCCACGGAATTTCTCACGCAATGCGTCCAATGCTAGGTCATGATGTTCTGCCACGGACCGGAACCCTTCCATCAGACCGCAAAGCAACTCCTCATGCCTACCAATGGTGGATCCTTGGGAGGAGATGGCGTTGCGGAGGTGGTCCAAGTCTGCTGGGTCAGTCATGGCCAGTTTGTACTATCAGGAATCAAGGTAAGACCCAAGTGTAGACTATGTGAAGTAACAATGTTTATTGTAACAACAGGGGCAGGCAAACGACAGGTTAAGGCAGGCAGGGGTCAATAATCCAGAGTAGGGCCAAGGTACAGGACGGCAGACAGGCAGAGGCCAAGGCCAAGGTCAAAAAACAGGAGGACGAGAAAAAAAGAAGATTGGGAGAAAAGCAGGAGCAGAGGCAAAACGCTGGTTGACTTGAACAAACTGGCACAGACAGACAGAAAACACAGGTATAAATACCCAGAGGATAAGTGGGGAAGATGGGCGACACCTGGAGGGGGTGGAGACAAGCACAAGGACAGGTGAAACAGATCAGTGTGTGACAAGGCCCTAATTTGTCATAGAGGTGCCAAGGTCCCCTAGTCTTGTTGCAATTTGCCAGTGAGCTGATAGACCCGAGCAAAACATTAACACTGCCGGATGTAATGTAAAGGCCACAAAAGGTTAAATGGTACAAGACCCAGAGCATAGAGGCTCCAGGGGCCTAAATCACACAAGAGCTGGATCATATGTAGGTGTAGAATCTTAATTTGATCACCCTGTTGCAGGAACTGTCCTGCAGTTTTTGGGATGTTGTGTTGTAGATGTGGTAGTTGAGTAGGGGCCTGAGGGCACACAGCTAGTGTGTTGGGAAATCTGTTATGAATGTATTGTAATTGTTTGGGGATCCATAATAAACCCCAGGAAGAGTAGCTGCTGCCTTGGCAGGAACTAATGGGGATCCATAATAAACCCCAGGAAGAGTAGCTGATGCCTTGGCAGGAACTAATGGGGATCCATAATAAACCCCAGGAAGAGTAGCTGCTGCCTTGGCAGAAACTAATGGGGATCCATAATAAACCCCATGAAGAGTAGAGTAGCTGCTGCCTTGGCAGGAACTAATGGGGATGCATAATAAACCCCAGGAAGAGTAGCTGCTGCCTTGGCAGGAACTAATGGGGATCCATAATAAACCCCAGGAAGAGTAGCTGCTGCCTTGACAGGAACTAATGGGGATGCATAATAAACCCCAGGAAGAGTAGCTGCTGCCTTGGCAGGAACTAATGGGGATCCATAATAAACCCCAGGAAGAGTAGCTGCTGCCTTGGCAGGAACTAATGGGGATCCATAATAAACCCCAGGAAGAGTAGCTGCTGCCTTGGCAGGAACTAATGGGGATGCATAATAAACCCCAGGAAGAGTAGCTGCTGCCTTGGCAGGAACTAATGGGGATCCATAATAAACCCCAGGAAGAGTAGCTGCTGCCTTGGCAGGAACTAATGGGGTTCCATAATAAACCCCAGGAAGAGTAGCTGCTGCCTTGGCAGGAACTAATGGGGATCCATAATAAACCCCAGGAAGAGTAGCTGCTGCCTTGGCAGGAACTAATGGGGATCCATAATAAACCCCAGGAAGAGTAGCTGCTGCCTTGGCAGGAACTAATGGGGATCCATAATAAACCCCATGAAGAGTAGCTGCTGCCTTGGCAGGAACTAATGGGGATCCATAATAAACCCCAGGAAGAGTAGCTGCTGCCTTGGCAGGAACTAATGGGGATCCATAATAAACCCCAGGAAGAGTAGCTGCTGCCTTGGCAGGAACTAATGGGGATCCATAATAAACCCCAGGAAGAGTAGCTGCTGCCTTGACAGGAACTAATGGGGATGCATAATAAACCCCAGGAAGAGTAGCTGCTGCCTTGACAGGAACTAATGGGGATGCATAATAAACCCCAGGAAGAGTAGCTGCTGCCTTGGCAGGAACTAATGGGGATCCATAATAAACCCCAGGAAGAGTAGCTGCTGCCTTGGCAGGAACTAATGGGGATGCATAATAAACCCCAGGAAGAGTAGCTGCTGCCTTGGCAGGAACTAATGGGGATCCATAATAAACCCCAGGAAGAGTAGCTGCTGCCTTGGCAGGAACTAATGGGGTTCCATAATAAACCCCAGGAAGAGTAGCTGCTGCCTTGGCAGGAACTAATGGGGATCCATAATAAACCCCAGGAAGAGTAGCTGCTGCCTTGGCAGGAACTAATGGGGATCCATAATAAACCCCAGGAAGAGTAGCTGCTGCCTTGGCAGGAACTAATGGGGATCCATAATAAACCCCATGAAGAGTAGCTGCTGCCTTGGCAGGAACTAATGGGGATCCATAATAAACCCCAGGAAGAGTAGCTGCTGCCTTGGCAGGAACTAATGGGGATCCATAATAAACCCCAGGAAGAGTAGCTGCTGCCTTGGCAGGAACTAATGGGGATCCATAATAAACCCCAGGAAGAGTAGCTGCTGCCTTGGCAGGAACTAATGGGGATGCATAATAAACCCCAGGAAGAGTAGCTGCTGCCTTGGCAGGAACTAATGGGGATCCATAATAAACCCCAGGAAGAGTAGCTGATGCCTTGGCAGGAACTAATGGGGATCCATAATAAACCCCAGGAAGAGTAGCTGCTGCCTTGGCAGGAACTAATGGGGATCCATAATAAACCCCAGGAAGAGTAGCTGCTGCCTTGGCAGGAACTAATGGGGATGCATAATAAACCCCAGGAAGAGTAGCTGCTGCCTTGGCAGAAACTAATGGGGATCCATAATAAACCCCAGGAAGAGAAGCTGCTGCCTTGGCAGGAACTAATGGGGATGCATAATAAACCCCAGGAAGAGTAGCTGCTGCCTTGGCAGGAACTAATGGGGATCCATAATAAACCCCAGGAAGAGTAGCTGCTGCCTTGGCAGGAACTAATGGGGATGCATAATAAACCCCAGGAAGAGTAGCTGCTGCCTTGGCAGGAACTAATGGGGATCCATAATAAACCCCAGGAAGAGTAGCTGCTGCCTTGGCAGGAACTAATGGGGATCCATAATAAACCCCAGGAAGAGTAGCTGCTGCCTTGGCAGGAACTAATGGGGATGCATAATAAACCCCAGGAAGAGTAGCTGCTGCCTTGGCAGGAACTAATGGGGATCCATAATAAACCCCAGGAAGAGTAGCTGCTGCCTTGGCAGGAACTAATGGGGATCCATAATAAACCCCAGGAAGAGTAGCTGATGCCTTGGCAGGAACTAATGGGGATCCATAATAAACCCCATGAAGAGTAGAGTAGCTGCTGCCTTGGCAGGAACTAATGGGGATGCATAATAAACCCCAGGAAGAGTAGCTGCTGCCTTGGCAGGAACTAATGGGGATCCATAATAAACCCCAGGAAGAGTAGCTGCTGCCTTGACAGGAACTAATGGGGATGCATAATAAACCCCAGGAAGAGTAGCTGCTGCCTTGGCAGGAACTAATGGGGATCCATAATAAACCCCAGGAAGAGTAGCTGCTGCCTTGGCAGGAACTAATGGGGATCCATAATAAACCCCAGGAAGAGTAGCTGCTGCCTTGGCAGGAACTAATGGGGATGCATAATAAACCCCAGGAAGAGTAGCTGCTGCCTTGGCAGGAACTAATGGGGATCCATAATAAACCCCAGGAAGAGTAGCTGCTGCCTTGGCAGGAACTAATGGGGTTCCATAATAAACCCCAGGAAGAGTAGCTGCTGCCTTGGCAGGAACTAATGGGGATCCATAATAAACCCCAGGAAGAGTAGCTGCTGCCTTGGCAGGAACTAATGGGGATCCATAATAAACCCCAGGAAGAGTAGCTGATGCCTTGGCAGGAACTAATGGGGATCCATAATAAACCCCAGGAAGAGTAGCTGCTGCCTTGGCAGGAACTATTGGGGATGCATAATAAACCCCAGGAAGAGTAGCTGCTGCCTTGGCAGGAACTAATGGGGATCCATAATAAACCCCATGAAGAGTAGCTGCTGCCTTGGCAGGAACTAATGGGGATCCATAATAAATATAAATATTCACACCACTCCCAGATAGGCCGAACAACATTTGCAAAGAAGGCATTGTTTCTTTTTGACCATTTTAATTGAAAACGATCACAGTAAGATACTTAATTGTTACCCAGAAATGATTTGATATTGAGATAATGGCTGCATTGGACCTTTCATTTATGTTATAGTTCATACAATAGTTCACATTTCTTGTTGCTGCAGGATTACTTACTTGTTGTGAGAAAATGATCCAATTCAGATCCCTCATCTGTTGGACAGATGCAGAGAAAGATGACGGTGGTTTCCAGGGTAACAGTGAAGTAGCAGGACTATAAAGTTAGGTGAGTAGCACGGGGCCAGAATCCCTGCCCCAAGGGGGTCACACTTAGTGACTACGTTAATGAGCTTTTCAAAAGGGCCATTTGGTCTCATTAAGGCCCCACCAGCCTTGTGATTATAACTATTTACTTGAGAGAAAGGACAGTGGGCTGTTTCTGTCTGTCTTCAACTTGCTCCCCAAATTGCAGTGCAAGTTTTACAAAATAATTTCCAGAAAACCCCTTGAGCAGTGTGCTATTGTCAGCATCAGCGGTGTATAGTTGAGGACTGAATCAAGCGCAGGAAACAGAACTGAGTAAAAAAATAACGTAGTTTACTCGGGGAAAATAAACAGTACAATAAATCCACGTAGGGATAACAAACCCTAAACCACAAGACTAACACATAACAGGAACAATCAAGCACAACACATACTGGGAACCAGAGGGTTAAATAGGGAAATAATAATCACTTAATGGGAACCAGGTGTACACTCAAGACATAACAAATGGAAACAGAAACATGGATCGGTAGCAGCTCGAAAGCTGGTGACGACGAGCGCCGAACGCCGCCCAAACAAAGAGAGGCACCAACTTCGGTGGAAGTCGTGACAGCTATACAGTGCGGTGAGAAGGTATTCACGTCTTGACTTTGTCCACATTTTGTTGTGTTACAGCCTGAATTGAAAATGTATTAAATTGAGATTGGTAGTCACTGTCCTCCACACAATACCCCATAATGTTTTTTCTAGATGTTTACAAATTAATAAAAAATTACAAGCTGAAATATCTTGAGTCAATAAGTAATTAACATAATTTATGAATGACTAACTCATCGCTGTACCCCACACATACACTTGTCTGTAAGGTCCCTCAGTCAAGCAGTGAATTTCAAACACAGATTCAGCTACAAAGACCAGTGAGATTTTACCCATCTACCAATAGGGGCATCTATTTTTATTTTTTTACCTTTATTTAACTAGGCAAGTCAGTTAAGAACAAATTCTTATTTTCAATGACGGCCTAGGAACAGTGGGTTAAGTGCCTGTTCAGGGGCAGAATGACAGATGTTGTACCTTGTCAGCTTGGGGATTTGAACTTGCAACCTTTCGGTTACTAGTCCAATGCTCTAACCACTAGGCTACACTGCCACCCCCTATTGGTAGAAGGGTAAATATAATTAAGCAGACATTGAATATCCCTTTGAGCATGGTGAAGTTATTAATGACACTTTGGATGGTGTATCAATACACCCAGTCACTACAAAGAGACAGGCGTCCTTCCTAACTCAGTTGCCGGAGAAGAAGGAAACCACTCGGGGATTTCACCATGAGGCCAATGGTGACTTTCAAACAGTTACGGAGTTTAATGGCTGTGACAGGAGAAAACTGAGGATGGATCAACAACATTGTAGTGACTCCACAATACTTACCTAATTGTCAGCGTGAAAAGAATGAAGCCTGTCCAGAATAAAAAATATTACAAAACATCTATCCTGTTTGCAACAAGGCACTAATACCGCAAAACATTTGGCAAATCAATTCACTTTTTGTTTTGAATACAAAGTGTTATGTTTGGAGCAAATCCAATACAACACATTACTGAGTACCACTCTCCACATTTTCAGCCACAGTGGTGGCTGCATTATGTTATGGGTATGCTCTTAATCGTTATTAAGAACTGGGGGTTAAGCACAGGCAAAATCCTACAGGAAAACCTTGTTCAGTCTGCTTTCCACCAGATACTGGGAAATAAATTCAATAACCTAAAACACAAGCCCATATCTACACTGGTGTTGCTTACCAAGAAAACAGTGAATGTTCCTCAGTGGCCAAGTTACAGTTTTGCCTTAAATCTATACTGATCAAAAATATAAACTCAACATGCAACAATTTTACTGAGTTACTGTTCATATAAGGAAATCAGTATATTGAAATAAATTCATTAGGCCCTAATCTATGTATTTCACATAACTGGGCAGGGGCGCAGCCATGGGTGGGCCTGGGAGGGCATAGGCCCACCCACTGGGAGCCAGGCCAGGCCAGCCAACCAGAATTAGTTTTTCCCCACAAAGGCCTTTATTACAGACATACATCTTCCTCAGTTTCATCAGTTGTCAGTGTGGCTGGTCTCAGATGATCCCGCAGATGAAGAAGCCAAAAGTGGAGGTCCTGGGCTGGTGTGGTTACACGTGGCATGTGGTTGTGAGGCCTGTTGGACGTACCATCAAATTTTCTAAAACGACATTGGAGGTGGCTTTTGGTAGAGAAATTAACATTCAATTTTCTGGCAACAGCTTTGGGGGACATTCCTGCAGTCAACATGCCAATTGCATGCTCCCTCAAAACTTGAGACATCTGTGGAATTGTGTTGTCTGACAAACTGCACATTTTAGAGTGGCCTTTTATTGTTCCCAGCAAAAGGTTCACCTGTGTAATGATCATGCTGTTCAAACAGTTTATTGATATACTACACCTGTCAGGTGGATTATCTTGGCAAAAGAGAAATGCTCACAAACAGGGATGTAAACAAATTTGTGCACATCATTTCAGAGAAATAAGCTTTTTGTGCATATGGAGCATTTCTGGCACCTTTTATTTCAGCACATGGCATGAGTTCTACTCCTCTAGTTCCTGTGTTCTGGTTCTAGTGTTCTAGTGGTCTAGTTCTAGTGTTCTAGTACTCTAGTTATAATGTTCTTGTTCTAGTGCTCTAGTTCTAGTGTTCTAGTGTTCTAGTTCTAGTGTTCTAGTGTTCTAGTTCTAGTGTTCTAGTTATTGTACCCTAGTTCTAGTCTTCTAGATCCAGGGCACTAGATCTAGTGTTCTAGTTCCAGCGCTCTAGTTATTGTGTTTTAGTGTTCTAGTTCTAGTGTTCTAGCTCTAGTGCTCTAGATCTAGTGTTCTTATACTAGTTCCCTAGTTCTACTGCTCTAGTTCTGGTGTTCTAGTTCTAGTGCTCTAGTTCTAGTGCTCTAGTTCTTGTGTTCTAGTTGTAGTGTTCTAGATCTAGTGTTCGGGTTCTAGTGAACTAGTTCTAGTGCTCCATTTCTTGTGTTCTATTGCTAGTGCTCTAGTTCTTGTGTTCTAGTTCTAGTGTTCCAGTTCTTTTGTTCTAGTTCTAATGCCCTATTTCTTGTGTTTTAGTTCTAGTGCACTAGTTTTAGTGTTGTCGTAATAGTAGTCTAGTTCCATCATTCTAGTTCTAGTGCTCTGGTTCTTTTGTTCTAGTTCTAGTTCTAGTGTTCTAGTTATTGTGATCTAGTGTTCTATATCTAGTGCACTAGTTATAGTGTTTTAGTGTTCTTGATCTTGTGTTATACATCTAGTTCTAGTGCTCTAGTTCTAGGTAGTTCTAGTGTTCTAGGGCTCTGGTTCTAGTGTTCTCATTCTTGTGCTCTAGTTCTAGTGTTCTAGTACTCTAGTTCTAGTGTTCTAGTGTTCTATGTCGAGTGTTCTAGTTCTAGTGCTCTAGTTATTGTATTTTAGTTATAGTGCTCTAGATCTAGTGTTCTAGTACTCGTGCCCTGGTTTTCCTCCTCTAGTTCTAGTGTTCTACTTCTAGTGTTCTAGTTCTAGTGTTCTAGTTATTGTGTTCTAGTTCTAGTGCCCTAGATCTAGTTTTCCAGTACTAGCTCCCTTGTCCTACTGCTCTAGTTCTAGTGTTATGTTGTAGTTCTAGTGCTCTGATTCTAGTTTTCTAGTTCTGGTGTTCTGGTTCTAGTGTTCTAGTTTTAGTACTCCATTTTTTGTGTTATACTGCTAGTGCTCTAGTTATTGTTTTAGTGTTCTAGTTCTATTGTTCTAGTTTTCTAGTGCAAGTGCTCTAGTTCTAGTGCTCTATTTCTAATATTCTAGATCTAGTGTTATAGTGTTCTGGTTCTTGTGCTATAGTTCTAATGTTCTAGCTCTATTTCTCTAATTCTAGTGTTCTTGGTCTAGTGCTCTAGAACTTGTTTTCTAGTTATAGAGTTCTAGTGTTCTAGTTCTAGTTCTCCAGTTCTTGTGTTCTTGTTCTATTGCTTTAGTGCTGATGTTCTATTGTTCTAGTTCTAGTGCTCTAGTTCTTGTGTTCTAGTGCCCTAGTTATAGTTTTCTAGTTTTTGTGCTCCAGTTCTTGTGTTCTAGTTCTAGTGCTCTAGTCCCTGTGTTCTAGTTCTAGTGTTCTAGTTCTGGCATTCTAGTGTTCTATCTCTAGTGCTCTGGTTCTGGGATTCTAGTTCTAGTGCTCTAGTTATAGTCTTCTATTTCTAGTATTCTAGTTATAGTCTTCTAGTTCTATTGCTCTAGTTCTAGTGCTCTAGAACATTCTTGGGCTTGCTTTCCTTTCTTGTTTTCTTCTGAACCTCTAAAGGTAATAATATTTTATGCTGCCCTTTTGGGGAATACTGTGTGTTCATGCTAGTCTGATCTCCAGTGTCATCTCAGGTGGAAGTTGTCCCCTTCAAATCACATAGCTTTAGTCTGACTTTGGGAATGGCTTGTAGAATTGAATAGGTGACTGCTGCATGATGTAAGTGGTGGAATTTCAAATGTAATTCTGATGTCATGCTAGTTTACTGTGCTCGTAAATGTTTGATGAACGGTGAGGAGTCACTCTGTGCGGCCCACCTGAAATTCCTGGACTGCCCGTGGTTTGTGGGGGGAAGGAAGGGCTTTTAAAAATATTTCCCCTGAATGAACAGTCAGAGAGAGGCCGCTGGCCTTGGGCACACGTGAAGCAGCTGGAACAGAGGAGCTCACACACACACTCTCCCTCTCTCTTTCCCTCTCTCCCTCTCTCCCTCTCTCTCTCTCTCTCTCTCTCTCTCTCTCTCTCTCCCTCTCTCCCTCCCTCTCTCCCTCTCTCCCCCCTCCCTCTCTCTCGCTCTCCCTCCAACACCTCTCTCCCACACACCTTTACCATCACACACCTTTCCCATCACAGACCTTTCCCATCACACACCTCTACCATCACACAGCTCTCCCATCACAGACCTCTCCCATCACAGACCTCTCCCATCACAGATCTCTCCCATCACACACCTCTACCATCACACACCTCTCCCATCACACACCTCTTCCATCACACACCTCTCCCATCACACACCTCTCCCATCACACACCTCTCCCATCACACACCTCTACCATCACACACCTCACTCATCACACACCTCACCCATCACACACCTACCCAGAGTTGTCTCCACTCTCCAGTCGTCTCCACTCTCCAGTCGTCTCCACTCTCCAGTCGTCTCCACTCTCCAGTCGTCTCCACTCTCCTGTCTTCTCCACTCTCCTGTCTTCTCCACTCTCCTGTCTTCTCCACTCTCCAGTCGTCTCCACTCTCCAGTCGTCTCCACTCTCCAGTCGTCTCCACTCTCCTGTCTTCTCCACTCTCCTGTCTTCTCCACTCTCCTGTCTTCTCCACTCTCCAGTCTTCTCCACTCTCCAGTCGTCTCCACTCTCCAGTCGTCTCCACTCTCCTGTCTTCTCCACTCTCCTGTCTTCTCCACTCTCCAGTCGTCTCCACTCTCCAGTCGTCTCCACTCTCCAGTCGTCTCCACTCTCCTGTCTTCTCCACTCTCCAGTCGTCTCCACTCTCCAGTCATCTCCACTCTCCTGTCTTCTCCACTCTCCTGTCTTCTCCACTCTCCAGTCGTCTCCACTCTCCAGTCGTCTCCACTCTCCAGTCGTCTCCACTCTCCTGTCTTCTCCACTCTCCTGTCTTCTCCACTCTTCAGTCGTCTCCACTCTCCAGTCATCTCCACTCTCCTGTCTTCTCCACTCTCCAGTCGTCTCCACTCTCCTGTCTTCTCCACTCTCCTGTCTTCTCCACTCTCCAGTCGTCTCCACTCTCCAGTCGTCTCCACTCTCCAGTCGTCTCCACTCTCCAGTCGTCTCCACTCTCCTGTCTTCTCCACTCTCCTGTCTTCTCCACTCTCCTGTCTTCTCCAGTCTTCTCCACTCTCCAGTCGTCTCCACTCTCCAGTCGTCTCCACTCTCCTGTCTTCTCCACTCTCCTGTCTTCTCCACTCTCCAGTCGTCTCCACTCTCCAGTCGTCTCCACTCTCCAGTCATCTCCACTCTCCTGTCTTCTCCACTCTCCAGTCGTCTCCACTCTCCAGTCGTCTCCACTCTCCTGTCTTCTCCACTCTCCTGTCTTCTCCACTCTTCAGTCGTCTCCACTCTCCAGTCATCTCCACTCTCCTGTCTTCTCCACTCTCCAGTCGTCTCCAATCTCCAGTCGTCTCCACTCTCCTGTCTTCTCCACTCTCCTGTCTTCTCCACTCTCCTGTCTTCTCCACTCTTCAGTCGTCTCCACTCTCCAGTCTTCTCCACTCTCCAGTCGTCTCCACTCTCCAGTCGTCTCCACTCTCCTGTCTTCTCCACTCTCCAGTCGTCTCCACTCTCCAGTCGTCTCCACTCTCCAGTCATCTCCACTCTCCTGTCTTCTCCACTCTCCAGTCGTCTCCACTCTCCAGTCGTCTCCACTCTCCAGTCGTCTCCACTCTCCAGTCATCTCCACTCTTCAGTCGTCTCCACTCTCCAGTCTTCTCCACTCTCCAGTCGTCTCCACTCTCCCCTCGTTACACACATTTGATGTGAACAGCCCAATTCTATCTCTTATTATCACTTCTATATGGTTTCAGCCAACTAATTGGCTAGTGTAGCTCTGCTCTGACAGAGGCATGCAGCGGTCAGCCAGACCGACATAGTGTGATACCATCTGGGGCAGGCTGGGATCAGCACAACATGGGTGGCTGATCTAGATACATCACTAACGATCAACGCCCAAAGACACTTGCTGCACTTGGCTGCCTTGTCACAGAACGAATGCCCCTCTCTCCCTATTTCTCTCTCTCTCTCTCTCTCTCTTTGTCTCTCTGCGTGTCTAGTGGTCTGTAGATGCCTGCCTGATGGACAACTATTTTTCTTCTAGTCTCTTAAATAAGTCAGAGTTTCACAGCTCAGAGCTTCAACAAAACAGAGCATGAAAGGTTGATGGAGTTTAATGTATTATCTGGCAGGAATTCAAGTTGTGAGCGGTTTTGGGTTTTCTCAGGCTCTTTTCTGTGTTTGACCTGGACTCACCACAGTGTGGCATACAGTGCTGTTAGAAACTAAACAGAGTAACAGATCCCCTCTCCTGCTGCTGCTCACGTATTACACACACAAACACTGTGTAATATGTTATTACACACACAAACACTGTGTAATGTGTTATTACACACACAAACACTGTGTTATTACACACACAAATACTGTGTAATGTGTTATTACACACACATACACTGTGTAATATGTTATTACACACACAAACACTGTGTAATGTGTTATTACACACACACAAACACTGTGTAATGTGTTATTACACACACAAACACTGTGTAATGTGCTATTACACACACAAACACTGCTAACGAGGCATGCTGGGACATGTTGTGTGTCGGGGCAGCACATAGCATGGTGTTGTTGTGGTGACCTCCCTAACCCAGACGACGCAAGGCCAATTGTGCTTCGCCCCACGGACCTCCCGGTCGCGGCAGGTTACGACAGAGCCTGGGCGCGAACCCAGAGTCTCTGATGGCACAGCGCCCTTAACCACTGCGCCACCCGGGAGGCCTGTTTCTCCTCCATTTCAACAACAAAACAATAACAAAGGTGCTGGAGTGAACATTGGCGCTGTTTCCCCTAATACAGATAACATCTTTCACAACGAATAATGGCTGTTTCTTTGCTTTCTTGTTTTACAGAAATCTCCTGGACAGAGACACATTCTCCAAATCAGACCCAAGTAAGATTGTCTTTTATACACACATTTACACACGCACATACACACGCACACACACACGCACACGCACACACTCTTATTCTCTCTTGTTTTCTCTGGCCCTCTCTCTTCCCCCTGTGAATCAGTGTGCATTTGCATATGCCAGATGTCGTATTTGTCATTGTAATCTCAACTCTGGCTCAACTTGACTGAGCAGAAACAGTATGTCCTCGTGTACACCAGCCATAGGATTCCTCTGCTGCTTATTCCCTGCTGATTCTAGAAATATTCAAAATCATGACATTTTAGTCATGTTTCTGGATGTTTGCCTAACCTTAACCAGCCATATCTGTCATAGAGATAAAGGGATGTCTGTGGTCTGTGGTGTGTAGATAAGTACATCCTTAAAATTAGGACATTTGGCCCTCTGAAGGAGATGTGGTCAGACTCAGCACTAGCAAGGAGGGAGGACTCTGATCCGAGAGGCCTACTGGCTGGTTGGCTTGCTAGAGGCTGGCTGGGCAGCTGGCTGGCTGGAGGCTAGCTGACTGGCTGGAGGCTGGTTGGCTGGAGGCTGGGTGGCTGGCTGGCTGGCTTGCTGATGGCTGGCTGGCTGTCTGGCTGGAGGCTGGCTGGCTGGCTGACTGGCTGGAGGCTGGAGGCTGGCTGGCAGGAGGCTGGCTGGCTGGCTGGAGGCTGTAGCATGTTTATCCAGTCACAAACACACACACAAACACATGCACACCGGGTTGGGTAGGTTACTTACTAAATGTAATCTGTTACAGTTACTAGTTACTTGTCCAAAATTGTCACGAGTAACCTAACTTTTGGATTATCCAAACACAGTAACGTAATCTAATTACTTTCAGTTACTTTTAGATTACTTTCTCTTAAGAAGCATACAAAGAAGACAAAAATGTATATTACCAATTGAACGACATCTTTTTAAGCAATAAGGCACGAGGGGTTGTGGTATATGGCCAATATATGCACTTATGCACCACGCAACGCTGAGTGCCTGGATACAGCCCTGAGCCGTGATATATTGACCATATACCACAAACCACCGAGGTGCCTTATTTCTATTATAAACTGCTTACCAACCTAATTAGAGCATTACAAATTCATGTTTTGTCATAACCATGGTATACAGTCTAATATACCACGGCCTTCAGCCAATCAGCTCGAACCACCCAGTTTATAATACCATATAAATCAATGTTAGAGTTTACATGAAATGAAATGAAAAATGTTGGACATTTAGATATTTAGAGTTTATTTAGAGTTTTGAATTCAACATGTTGTTACTATCTAGCTAACGTATTGTATGTGCAAACGATGGTTAGCTCCTTTGTATTGTGCGTCTGTTGTAGAAAGAGGTGATGATTGGCAGGACATATTTGTACAGATGTCTTTTGTTTTGGATGCAGGTTTGTGGTTTTAACTACAGCGCCTCCGGAAAGTATCCACAACCCTTTACTGTTTCCACATTTTGTTACGTTACAGACTTATTGTCAAATGTATTAAATAAAAAATGTTCCCCAATGTTCCCCTTCAATCTATACCCAATACCCCATAATGACATGTTTTTCAAATGTATTAAAAATAAAATGTAGGTATTCAGACCCTTTGCTGTGAGACTCTAAATCAGGGGTGTCAAAGTCAAATGGACGGAGGGCCAAATAAAAAATTTAGCTACAAGCCGAGGGCCGGACTGTTCGAATGTTCATTGAAAATTTTTTAAATGACGCATATAGTCTAGTGAACCTAATTGAACCTACTGAAAACCTAACAAATATATTCCAATATGATCAGATAAATAAAGCAATATTTTCTTATGGCTCTGTCAGTAATCTTTAATTTTCAACAGACACAAAAGACAAATTTCCTTTATATAAAAATCCCCATAACATGAACATTAAATGAAAGAAACCGGTATTCAAGGCACCATCAGTAGCCTATATTTTCTATTTTAGCAAAAGTGGGCTAAATTTACTTCAAAGAAAAAAACAATAATAGCAATTTTCTATCATCCACTCAACTGAAATATTTTTAAAATATAATTGGATTGAAATACAATAAAATAAAGTGCAAAAATCTATTAATCAAAAACAACACTTTGTTTAAGGAGAAGTAACATGCAGTGAAAACAAATATTAAACTTTAACTTTTAAACTTGAACTGAGTAAAAACTCTAAATATGTGATTGCACAGTAATGTTCACTTGTTTGAGGTTGAGGGTGATACTTGGTGGTGTCCCATCTTTTCCACAAGTTCATCAATGTTCGGGGTAAGGCTCTGAGCTGAGGAAATCCTCAGAATTGAGTGGAGGTGTTCAGCAGTAAGTCGACTTCTGTGTGATGTTTTGTTCAGGTTCATCAAAGAAAAAAGTTGTTCACACAGGTATGTGCTGCCAAACATAGACAACGTTTGAGCAGCCTGGATGCGCAGCTGGGGCATTGTGTCGGGGAGGAAACGGGCGAACTCCGCAGCACCCACTGCCGCATATTTTGCCCTCAGTGCATCATTGCATTGGAGGTCAATCAACTCCATTTGGAGGTTTGGTGGTGAGCTTTCCACGTCAACAGCAAATGGGTTACCGAGCAGTTCCAACCTGCTTTTTTGTGCTTCAAAGTCAGCAAATCGGCGTCGAAAGTCAGCGGCAAGCATACCTATTTTATCAGCCAACTGTGCGCTCGGGAACGCACTGGTAGAGAGCTTCTCTTTCATGGTCTGGCAGCTGGGAAAGTGGCTCAAATTTTCTTTCCGCATCTGCGTCTCCCACAGAGTCAGTTTGGTTTTAAATGCCTTCACTGTACTGTACATATCAGAGATGACATGATCCCGACCCTGCAGCTGCAAGTTCATTGCATTCAGATGACTCGTAATGTCACACAGAAAAGCCATTTCACACAGAAACATTTCGTCTCGGAGTTGTGTTGTGTCTTTCCCTTTGCTGTCCAAGAACAGACAAATCTCCTCACGAAGCTCGAAACATCTTTGAAGCACCTTTCCCTGGCTTAGCCATCGCACCTCTGTGTGATAAGGCAAATCACCATGCTCCGTTTCTAACTCCGTCAGAAATGCCTTGAACTGGCGGTGATTCAAACCTTTGGCTCTGATAAAGTTAACTGTGCGCGTGATGATGCTCATTACATGCTCCATGTAGTATTGGTGCGTGTAAAAGATCTGCGGGCTGCCGGCTTGCTGCGGTCTGCGGGCCGGTTCTAATAATAAATCAAGATCATCCCAGGGGCCGTAAAAAACCTTCTCGCGGGCCGGATGTGGCCCGCGGGCCTTGACTCTGACATATGTGCTCTAAATTGAGCTCAGGTGTGTCCTGTTTCCATTGATCATCCTTGAGATGTTTCAACAACTTGATTGGAGTCCACCTGTGGTAAATTCAATTAATTGGACATGATTTGGAAAGGCACACACCTGTCTATATAAGGTCCTACAGATGGCAGTGCATGTCAGAGCAAAAACCAAGCTATGAGTCCAAGGAATTGTCTGTAGAGTTCCGAGACAAGATTGTGTCGAGAAACAGATCTAGACAAGGGTACCAAAACATTTTTGCAGCATTGAAGGTCCCCAATAACATAATGGCCTCCATCATTCTTAAATGTAAGAAGTTTGGAACCACCAAGACTCTTCCTAAAGCTGGTCGCCTGGCCAAACTGAGCAATCGGTGGAGAAGGGCCTTGGTCAGGGAGGTTACCAAGAACCCAATGATCACTGACAAGGCTCCATAGTTCTACTATGGAGATGAGAGAACCTTCCAGAAGGACCAACATCTCTGCAGCACGCCACCAATCAGGCCTTTATGGTTGAGTGGCCAGACGGAAGCCACTCCTCAGTAAAAGGTACATGACAGCCCTCTTAGTATTTGCCAAAGGACCTCTAAAGTACTCTAAGCCCACAATATTCTCTGGTCTGATGAAACCAAGATTGAACTCTTTGGCCTGAATGCCAAGTGTCACATCTGGAGGAAACCTGGCACCATCCCTTCTGTGAAGCATGGTGGTGGCAGCATCATGCTGTGGGGATGTTTTTTAGTGGCAGGGACTGTGCGACTAGTCGGGATCGAGGGAAAGATGAACGCAGCAAAGAACAGAGAGATCCTTGATGAAATCCTTCTCCAGATTGCTCATGATCTCAGACTGGGGCGAAGTTTCACCTTCCAACAGGACAACGACCCTAAGCACACAGCCAAGACAACGCAGGAATGGCTTCGGGACAAGTCTCTGAATGTCCTGGAGTGGCCCAGCCAGAGCCTGGAACCCGATCGAACATCTCTGGAGAGACCTGAAAATAGCTGTGCAGGGACAGTCCCCATCCAACCTGACAGAGTCATCTGAGAGGATCTGCAGAGAAAAATGGGAGAAACTCTCCAAACACAGGTGTGCCAAGCTTGTAGCGTCATACCCAAGAAGACTAGAGGCTGTAATTGCTGTCAAAGGTGCTTCAACATAGTACTGAGTAAAGGGTCTGAAAACTTATGTAAATTGTATATTTTATAAAAACGTGTTTTTGCTTTGCCATTATGGGGTATTGTGTGTAGATTGATGAGGATTTGTTTTGTTTTATCCATTTTAAAACAAGGCTGTAGCGTATCAAAATGTGGAAAAAGTCAAGGGGCCACTGTCCTGATATTTTTGGAGCTCACTGTTGATGATTTTGTTGTCATGGACAACTGATTGGTCTCATTGCTTCCAGTTGAAAAATAAATGCTGCTCTCATGGAATGAAATATTTTGAGAACTACCGAAAAGTGCTATTTTTAATTTGAAAAATACATGCCGGAACCTGCATTTGCTATAGGGCTGTTGTTTAAGTTTTTGTTGGTGAAACTTTGATACCTCCATAATTTGCAGCTGTTTAAATACATCAAAAGTGCACAAGTTTGAGCATGTGATGTCAGTTTTTGTTTTATCAGCAGGAATTAGATTGAGCCATAAAAGCCTCTCTCGTGTTCTTCTTAAATTTAACTTGTTGTTGACAGTATGGACCACAATACCTTGGAGATTAGAAGGGAGGAACTCCCTCAAAATTTTATTCCATAGACTGGGCTCCGCACTGTGCAGCTGTTGCAAGAGCGCATTTTGTCACTGACTGTCCACTAGATGCAGAAACAATGATTGATATGCAGCTTAAACTACCACATTATGTAAGGCACAAATAGCTAAATGAGAGAGCAGCAGTGTGATTCACATCAATGCGCTATATCCACTAGGCCACACCACTGCTGTTGTCCTTACCTCCAAGCGTTTAGTGAAAAGGGATAACCTTCAGATGTAGACAGCATTCACACCATTGGAAGACATACACTATATGGCCAAAAGTATTGGGAGACCCCATCAAATTAGTGGATTTGACTATTTCAGCCACATTCAGACAGCTGAACTCAACTGCATTACATGACAGTACATTACAGTATATTACACTACATTACACTATATACACAAATAATAACCACAACAGCCAGCTGGAACCCTTTTTGACCACGAAAACATGCATGCCCTGGCCACTGAGGTAACTACTGGAGAATGGGCATTTCTCCAGAGCTCTTTTCACTAGCATACATACAGAGCTAGTGAGGGCAGGCAGAGTAGAATCACTCTTGTTGATTCTATGGACAGAGGCCATTGGAAGCCCTCTCAATGGAAGTGATCACGGTCAGTCAGGTGGAATGGGGGCTCTGACCCCTCTGATTCTGATGAGGTGTATTTTGATTTGAACATTTGAACACCCCTCCCCGTAGAGGGAATTGGCTCAGATTACAGTAGTTTGCGCCAGACTGTATTAAAACAGATGGTTTTGGGACACTAAATCTGTGCGTGTGTGTGTATTTTTAAACAAAATAGCTGTTTATTTTGGTCCATATATTTCGGTGTATAAGCCATCAACCGTATGATAGGTCCAACAGTCAATTTCATGCTCTTGTAAAGGTCTGGGTTGGGGTTCAGACCCAGGGCCTCAAGCTTAATGATGAGCTTGGAAGGTGTTGAATGCTGAGCTATAGTCAATGAACAGCATTCTGACATAGGTATTCCTCTTTGTCCAGATGGGACAGTGTGCAGGGCGATGGCGATTGCATCGTCTGTGGGTCTATTGGGGTCGGTAAACAAATTGAAGTGGGTCTAGGGTGTCAGGTAGCGGTTATGTGATCCTTAACTAGCCTCTCAAAGAACTTCATGATGACAGAAGTGAGTGCTACGGTGCTATAGTCATTTAGTTCAGTTACCTTAGCTTTCTTGGGTGGACATCTTGAAGCATGTGGGACAGCAGACTGGGATAGGGAGAGATTGAATATGTCCGTAAACACACCAGCCAGCTGGTCTGCGCATGCTCTGAGGATGCGGCTAGGGTTGATGTCTGGGACGACAGCCTTGCAAGGGTTAACACGTTTAAATGTCTTACTCACGTTGGCCACGGAGAAGGAGAGCCCACAGTCCTTGGTAGCAGGCTGCGTCGGTGGCACTGTGTTATCCTCAAAGTGGGCGAAGAAGGTGTTTCGCTTGTCCCGAAGCAAGACATCAGTGTCCGTGACGTGGCTGGTTTTCCATTTGTAGTCCGTGATTGTCTGTAGACCCTGCAACATACGTCTTGTGTCTGAGCCGTTGAATTGCGACTCCACTTTGTCTCTATACTGATGTTTTGCCTGTTTGATTACCTTGCGGAGGGAATAACTTCACTGTTCACATTCTGCCATATTCCCAGTCACCTCGCCATGGTTAAATGCGGTGGTTCGCGCTTTCATTTTTGCGCGAATGCTGCCATCTCTCCATGGTTTCTGGTTTGGGTAGGTTTTAATAGTCACAGTGGGTACAACGTCTCCTATACACTTCCTGATAAACTCAGTCACAGTATCAGTGTATATTTGTCGATGTTATTCTTCGAGGCTACCCGGAACATATCCCAGTCTTCGAGATCAGAACAATCTTGAAGCATGGATTCCGATTGGTCAGACCAGCGTTGAATAGTCCTTAGCACGGGTACTTCCTGTTTCAGTTTCTGCCTGTAGGAAGGGATGAGTACAATGGAGTCATGGTCAGATTTGCCGAAAGGAGGGCGGGGGAGGACCTTATAGGCATCCCGGAAGTTGGAGTAGCAGTGGTCAAGTACTACAGTCAATATGTTGATAGAACTTCGGCATCCTTTTTCTCAAAATTGCTTTGTTAAAATCCCCAGCTACAATACATGCGGCCTCAGGATATGTGGTTTCCAGTTTGCATAATGTCCAGTGAAGTTCTTTGAGGGCCGTTATGGTAACAGCTTGAGGGGGAATATACACGGCTGTAACTATAACCGAAGAGAATTATCTTGGGAGATAATACAGACGACATTTGATTGTGAGGTATTCTATGTCGGGTGAACAAAAGGACTAGAGTTTCTGTATGTTATCACAATCACACCATGAGTCGTTAATCTTGAAACATACACCCCAACTCTTCCTCTTCCCGGAGAGATATGTATTCTTGTATACATTCACGTGAGAGTGGATTCCCCTTAGCAGGGTGTTTCCCTAAGGCGTGCACATTTCAGTTTTTGCCCTAGCACTTACACAACTGATTCTCATCAAAGGCTTGATTACGAGTCTGATACTTTGTTAGTGCTTGGGAAATATCTAAAATGTGCACCCCTTGGGTCACCAGGACCAGGATTCAGAAACACTGCCTTAGCATTTTAGCACTTTCAACTCTGTTCCTTTTATTTGTCCTTTCTCTTTGAAAAATCTCCATTGCTGCCTGGGTGGCAGAGTTACACTGACATTTACATTAATTAGGAACAGAGCTTTCCTCTCATGATGTCATAGCCTAGGCGATAGAATGTTATCTTCCAGGATTTCTTATGCCGTGTTTCCTCTGTGTTTTAACTGCTGTTTCCTCTGTGTTTTAACTGCTGTTTCCTCTGTGTTTCCTCTGTGTTTTAACTGCTGTTTCCTCTGTGTTTTAACTGCTGTTTCCTCTGTGTTTCCTCTGTGTTTTAACTGCTGTTTCCTCTGTGTTTTAACTGCTGTTTCCTTTGTGTTTTAACTGCTGTTTCCTCTGTGTTTTAACTGCTGTTTCCTCTGTGTTTTAACTGCTATTTTACACAGGCTTTTCCTTTTTGTTTTCTTCTTCTCCTCTTGACAGTTTGTGTGCTGTACACTCAAGGAATCTCCAACAGGGAATGGAGAGAGGTGAGTAGAGGTGAGGGGGGAGAGGGTCCAAGGCTCTGTGAGTATTGCCTCACTCATTTTAAATCAATACAAACCAGTGGCTGTCCCTCCTTCTCTCTTTCATTCTAGTTTAGTCGGACAGAGGTGATAGACAACACACTGAATCCAGACTTTGTCCGTAAATTCCTCCTGGACTACTTCTTTGAGGAGAGGCAGAATCTCCGCTTTGACCTGTGAGTATGCACATGTGTGTGTGTGTTTTGTTTAGAGAGGGTGAGTTAGTGAGGTGAGTTAGTGTGTGTACATGGTGATGCATGGTTGAGAGAGAGTGGTGCTGTGTGAGTCTGTAAGCACAAGTTGAGTTACGAATAAAGTATTTATAAAGTCAGAGAAGGGAGATGTAAGTGTTCACCTTTTAAATAAATAAAAATTCATAAGAATTTTGATAACATTTCTTTATGAATTCCCCTTGTTAATAAGATGTTTTGTAATGTAATACGGTCATGGGGCAAAAGCTAAAAAAGGTCGATATTGAAATACTCACGATGTTCATCATTTTTTGGAATTCATAAATGTATGTCAGTTAAATTGTGGTCTTATCTCAGAGCACATCACATGGTTTAGACTGACACCATTGGTCCGTTAATTTTTTCTCAATGTCACATAGTGTATGCTATAGCTTGGAAAATAAACATGTGGGTGACAACATCAAGCTGCTTGTCTCCAACATTAGGACGGCTTTCCACAGGAAATGTAGTCTGCTTCATGTTTTGTTTCCGTGCCACAATATAGCTGAGTGCCTGCCTTAGTGTTGAGTTGAAGAGAGTATGAGTAAGTGTGTGTTACGTTTGAGAGACAGAGCGTGAGGGTGTGTGTGTGTTTGGGTTAGGAAGGGGGAGTTCGTGAGGATGATGAAGTGTGTGTTGGTAGCTTAGCAGATCCTATTGTCAGTGTGTGAGCATCAGGCTGTATGACAATCTACACTGATGGCCCTCTAATGGCTCTCAGCAAAGAGTGGTTGCCGAGGCGCTCTCACACACTCCCGTCACACATGCACGCACGCACGCACACACATACACACACGTACACACTCACACATGTAGACACACACACACACATGCACACACACACATACAGCTTCCCCCTACACACATAAGCCGCCCGAGGGCATCCTCTCTGACAAATATATATGTGTACTTTTCCCCTTGTCATTATATGAATCATTTATGAAGATTTGTGAGTGACCGAGGCAAAGACGAATAGTACATTAGGTACACCTGTGCATTCTGCCATCGGCGGGCCCGGTTGCGTAACAATGTTCCCTAGTCTTATGGAATTACATCTGTACCAACATAGTACTGTATCATCTCTCTCAGCTGTGACATGGCACCTTGTCTGTAGAGACAATTATACACACCATCACACATGCACACACGCGCAGAGGCGCACGTACAGGCACACACACACACATGCGTTCACTCATGCACAGAAACAGGCACACATACACACACGCAAAGTGAAAACACCTGAGCAATGGATTAAGGAAGGGATATACTGTACTAGAATATTAAATGGGTTTCTTTTTGAAAATCAGGTGGATACATTTCAGCACACAAGTTGTTTTTATAATTTTATGGAGAAGCTCCGTTTTTTTCAATGTCTGATTGTTTATAACCATTGACACTGACGACCAAAGCCTTTTTGTAAAATGGTACTATGATTTTCCACAATCAGTTGTCACATTTACATTTGAGTCCTTTAGCAGACACTCCCATCCAGAGCCACTTCCATTGAGTTCAGATAGCTGGGTGGGACAAACACATATCACAGATACACTCTTAGAGCAAAGGGTTCAAAAACGGTTATTTGTGGAGATGTTGAATTCTACCAACAACTCTTTTGATCTGAAGAACCCTTTTTGGAAAACAAAGGCGATTCTTTGGAAGACAAGAAGGGTTCTACATAGAACTAAATATCATGATTCCCAGCATGATCTATTGAAGGGTGATTTTAAGAATTGTTCATTATAATATCTGTGTTTTTGCATGTACATTGATTGATTGATTCATTTTATGCTACACAAGAAATATAGCATACAATTTTCCAAACTAATCCAATCTGTTATTAGTTGGATTTATTGCATCCATTACTGAGATGGTTGTTCCAGTTTAGATGATTGAGATAGTCTCAGTATTCAGTCCCTACCCTGGCAGTCATTCTGAATGCAGATTGCGGGTGACAAAACACTCCACTTGTTGGATATCCTAACTCTGGCTGGATTCCAATAAGAATTCAACATCACTTGGCAAGCCAGAATAGTGAAGGGAAAGGGGATACCTAGTCAGTTGTACAACTGAATGCATTCAACTGAAATGTGTCTTCCACATTTAACCCAACACCTCTGAATAAGAGAGGTGTGGAGAGCTGCCTTAATTGACAACCACAGTGCCCTAAATAAGATCTGGTGCAACCAATTACCTTCAGAAGTCACATAGTTAGTTAAATAAAGTCCACCTGTGTGCAATCTAAGTATCACATGATTTGTCACATGATCTCAGTATATATACACCTGTTCTAAAAGGCCCCAGAGTCTGCAACACCACTAAGGGGCACCACCAAGCAAGTGACACCATAAAGACCAAGGAGCTCTCCAAACAGGTCAGGGACAAAGTTGGGTTGTTGGGTTATAAAAAAAATCTGAAACTTTGAACATGCCACGGAGCACCATTCAATCCATTATTAAAAAAATGGAAAGAATATGGCACCACAACAAACCTGCCAAGAGAGGGCCGCCCACCAAAACTCACTGACCAGGCAAGGAGGGCATTAATCAGACAGGCAACAAAGAGACCAAAGATAACACTGTAGGAGCTGCAAAGCTCCACAGAGGAGATTGGAGTATCTGTCCATAGGACCACTTTAAGCTGTACACTCCACAGAGCTGGGCTTTATGGAAGAGTGGCCAGAAAAAAAGCCATTGCTTAAAGAAAAAAATAAGCAAACGTGTGGTGTTTGCCAAAAAGCATGTGGGCAACTCCCCAAACAAATGGAAGAAGGTACTCTGGTTAGATGAGACTAAAATTTAGCTTTTTGGCCATCAAGGAAAATGCTATGTCTGGTGCAAACCTAACACTTCCATCACCCCAAGAACATCATCCCCACAGTGAAGCATGGTGGTGGCAGCATCATGCTGTGGGTTGCTTGTCTGAGAAACTGGTCAGGGACGGGGAAACTGGTCAGAATAGAAGAAATGATGGATGGAGCTAAATACAGGGAAATTCTTGCGGGAAACCTGTTTCAGTCTTCAAGAGATTTGAGACTGGGACGGAGGTTCACCTTCCAGCAGGACAATGACCCTAAGCATACTGATAAAGCAACACTTGAGTGGTTTAAGGGGAAACATTTGAATGTCTTGGAAGGGCCTAGTCAAAGCCCAGACCTCAATCCAATTGAGAATCTGTGGTATGACTTAAAGATTGCTGTACACCAGCGGAACCAATCCAACTTGAGGGAAGTTTTGCTTTGAAGAATGGACAACAATCCCAGTGGCTAGATGTGCCAAGCTTATAGAGCCATACCCCAAGGGACTTGCAACTGTAATTGCTGCAAAAGTTGGCTCTACAAAGTATTGACTTGGGGGGGGGTGAATAGTTATGCACACTCAAGGTTTCAGTTTTTTTGTCTTATTTCATGTTTGTTTCACAATGAAAAAAATTTTGCATCATCAAAGTGGTAGGCATGTTGTGTAAATCGAATAATGCAAACCCTCAAATCTATTTTAATTCCAGGTTATAAGGCAACAAAATAGGTAAAATGCCAAGGGGGGTGAATACTTTCGCAAGTCACTGTAATTGTCATAAATAATTGAATTGAAAGGCTGGTGGAACCGTTCATAGAGGGTTAGAGGATGAAAGGGTTCTTGGTATAATCCTTCATAGAGGATTTTAAGAATAACCCTTCATAGAGAGTTCTAGATAGAACAATTCACAGGGGGTTCTATGAAGATCCCTACATAAAGTGTTGTAGGTAGAACCCTCCACATAGGGTTCTACCTACCACCAAAGAGGTTTCTACCTAAAACTCTCTATGAAGGGTACAAACTGAAGAACCTTACATGGTTCAACTTACCAGCTTTTTTTCTCTAAGAGTGTTGTAAGAACATTTAAACTCAATGAAGTGTGTCAGTAAAGTCAGAGCTAGTAATGGGGCGAACAAGTCAAGTGTGAGTGTTAAAAGGTCATTCTAATAAAAAAAATATATATATTCTTTACCAGTTTTTTTTTATTAGATTTTTTTATTATGTGTCGTTTCCTGTTTCTCTCCAGGTATGACCTCGACTCGAAAAGCGACAACCTGTCTAAACATGTGAGTTGCCTTTTTCCTCTCCTGCATAACCACTCTGTCTGTTCACTAATTAACTCATAGGACAAATACAGATAGTCTCTGGAACTCCTTCCAGTCCCAAACCATATCACAGACATGATGCCAGGTGATGCTAAGACCAAACTGCTAGTCTCTGGCTAGGCTACCACTGTAGTTCTATGGTGGCCGTGACTTTATCAAGAGCTCCTCTCTCCATCCGTCCACACATCCAGCAGAGTAGCCCCAGCTCCCCTCGAAGCCCCCAGGCTAACACTGAAAGCACTGAGCACACAGAGTCACTCTCAGTATGATGACTGAGGACGCTTGGATGCGCCCTGTCGCCACTGCAGATGTGGGGGATTGGAGATATGGCACGCAGCGTTAGCTTGGCTTCCATTGTGTCTATCCACGTTTCCACGTTCTCTCCATACTAGCTGCCTGCCCGCCCACCCACGGCGCTAAAAATAAATGCGAACTGAAAACGCGTAAAAGTACAATATCTCTCTTGGCAGCATCCACCGATGCGAAGACGGGGATGGTAGGGAGACCCATCACAGCAGATGTTTTACCCTGGCCATAGTGTTTCCATACCTCCAGCTGATTGGACTGGGGAACGCTGACCACGTTTCACGGATAGAGAACAATAATGCACAATTAACGA
>NC_088233.1:12609900-12629900 GCF_036934945.1 Oncorhynchus masou masou | reverse complement strand
CTTAATGACAACAAATTCAAGGTATAGGAGTGGCCATCACAAAGCCCTGACCACAATCCTATAGAAAATTTGTGGCCAGAACTGAAAGTGTGCATTGTTGCCAAAAGTTCAATGTCAGGAGCAAAGGAGGCCTACAAACCTGACTCAGTTACACAAGCTCTGTCAGGAGGAATGGGCCAAAAGTCACCCAGCTTATTGTGGGAAGCTTATAGAAGGCTACCCGAAAGACCACTGCTGGCTTGCTTCTGAAGCTAAGCAGGGTTGGTCCTGGTCAGTTCCTGGATGGGAGACCAGATGCTGCTGGAAGGGGTGTTGGAGGGCCAGTAGGAGGCATTCTTTCCTCTGGTCTAAAAAAATATCCCAATGCCCCAGGGCAGTGATTGGGGACACTGCCCTGTGTAGGGTGCCGTCTTTCGGATGGGATGTTAAACGGGTGTCCTGACTCTCTGAGATCATTAAAGATCCCATGGCACTTATCGTAAAAGAGTAGAGGTGTTAACCCCGGTGTCCTGGCTAAATTCCCAGTCTGGCCCTCAAACCATCACGGTCATCTAATAATCCACAGTTTACAATTGGCTCATTCATCCCCCTCCTCTCCCCTATAACTATTCCCAGGTCGTTATAACTGCAAAGGTGAGAACGTGTTCCCAGTCAACTTACCTGGTAAAATAACAGATAAATAAAAATAAAATAAATAAATTAAATAAAAAACATTTGACCCAAGTCAAACAATTTAAAGGCAACGCTACCAAATACTAATTGAGTGTATGTAAAAGCTGAAATAAATTGTTCTCTCAACTATTATTCTGACATTTCACATTCTTAAAATTAAGTGGTGATCCTAACTGACCTAAAACAGGGAATTTTTACTAGGATTAATTGTCAGGAATTGTGATAAACTGAGTTTAAATATATTTGGCTAAGGTGTATGTAAACTTCTGACAACTGTATATGTTACCTGTATGTTACAATACCTGTATGTGTTACATGTATGTTGCCTATATGTTACTTGTATATGTTACCTTCACCTGTACAAACAATAGTACGCAAGTATAAACACCATGGGACCACGCAGCCGTCATACAGCTCAGGAAGGAGACCCGTTCTGTCTCCTAGAGATGAATGTTCTTTGGTGCGAAATGTGCAAATCAATTCCAGAACAACTGAAATGACGTGAAGATGTGAAGGTGCTGGAGGAAAGAGGTACAGAAGTATCTATATCCACAGTAGAACGAGTCCTATATCGACATAACCTGAAAGGCCGCTCAGCAAGGAAGAAGCCACTGCTCCAAAACCACCATAAAAAAGCCAGACAACGGTTTGCAACTGCACATGTGGACAAAGATTGTACTTTTTGGAGAAATGACCTCTGGTCTGATGAAACAAAAATAGAACTGTTTGGCCATAATCACCATCGTTATGTTTGGAGGACAAAGGGGAGGCTTGCAAGCAGAAGAACACCATCCTAACCGTGAACCACTGGGTTGGCAGCATCATGTTGTGGGGGTGCTTTGCTGCAGGAGGGACTGGTGCACTTCACAAAATAGATATGTAAATAGAATCATGAGGTAGGAAAATGATGTGGATATATTGAAGCAACATATCAGACATCAGTCAGGCAGGAAGTTAAATCTTGGTTGCAAATGGGTCTTCCAAATGGACAATGACCCCAATCATCCCTCCAAAGTTGTAGCAAAATGGCTTAATGACAACAAATTCAAGGTATAGGAGTGGCCATCACAAAGCCCTGACCACAATCCTATAGAAAATTTGTGGCCAGAACTGAAAAAGTGTGTGCGAGCAAGGAGGCCTACAAACCTGACTCAGTTACACAAGCTCTGTCAGGAGGAATGGGCCAAAAAGTCACCCAGCTTATTGTGGGAAGCTTATAGAAGGCTGCCGAAAGACCACTGCTGGCTTGCTTCTGAAGCTAAGCAGGGTTGGTCCTGGTCAGTTCCTGGATGGGAGACCAGATGCTGCTGGAAGGGGTGTTGGAGGGCCAGTAGGAGGCATTCTTTCCTCTGGTCTAAAAAAATATCCCAATGCCCCAGGGCAGTGATTGGGGACACTGCCCTGTGTAGGGTGCCGTCTTTCGGATGGGATGTTAAACGGAAGTCCTGACTCTCTGAGATCATTAAAGATCCCATGGCACTTATCGTAAAAGAGTAGAGGTGTTAACCCCGGTGTCCTGGCTAAATTCCCAGTCTGGCCCTCAAACCATCACGGTCATCTAATAATCCACAGTTTACAATTGGCTCATTCATCCCCCTCCTCTCCCCTAACTTCTATTCCCCAGGTCGTTGCTGCAAATGAGAACGTGTTTCCCAGTCAACTTACCTGGTAAAATAACAGATAAATAAAAATAAAAAAATAAAAAAAAACATTTGACCCAAGTCAAACAATTTAAAGGCAACGCTACCAAATACTAATTGAGTGTATGTAAAAGCTGAAATAAATTGTTCTCTCAACTATTATTCTGACATTTCACATTCTTAAAATTAAGTGGTGATCCTAACTGACCTAAAACAGGGAATTTTTTACTGGGATTAATTGTCAGGAATTGTGATAAACTGAGTTTAAATATATTTGGCTAAGGTGTATGTAAACTTCTGACAACTGTATATGTTACCTGTATGTTACCTATATGTGTTACCTATGCTACCTCTTTGGACACTGTGTTAACTAACCTCCAGATGAGTTTCAATGCCATACAACTCTCCTTCCGTGGCCTCCAACTGCTCTTAAACGCAGGGGAAACTAAATGCATGCTATTCAACTGATCACTGCTTTCGCCCGTCCAGCATCACTACTCTGGACGGCTCTGACTTAGAATACGTGGACAACTACAAATACCTAGGTGTCTGGTGAGACTGTAAACCTTCCTTCCAGACTCACATTAAGCATCTCCAATCAAAATGAAATCTAGAATTGGCTTCTTTATTGCAACAAAGAATTCTTCACTCATGTTGCCAAACATACCCACCGTAAAACTGATCATCCTACGATCCTCGACTGATGCCATCCATACTTACTCAACAAACTGGATGATATATCACAGTGCCATCCATTTTGTCATCAAAGCCCCATATACTACCCACCATTGCGACCTATACGCTCATTGGTTGGCACTCGCTTCATACTGCCGCCAAACCCACTGGCGGCAGGTTATCTACAAGTCTCTACTAGGTAAAGCCCTGCCTTATCTCAGCTCACTGGTCACCATAGCAGCACCCACTCGTAGCACGCGCTCCAGCAGGTACAGTGGGGCAAAAAAGTATTTAGTCAGCCACCGATTGTGCAAGTTCTCCCACTTAAAAGAGATGAGAGGCCTGTAATTTTTCATCATGGGTACACTTCAACTATAACAGACAAAATGAGGAAAAGAAATCCAGAAAATCACATTGTAGGATTTTTTTATGAATTTATTTGCAAATTATGGTGGAAAATAAGTATTTGGTCAATAACAAAAGTTTATCTCAATACCCTTTGTTGGCAATGACAGAGGTCAAATGTTTTCTGTAAGTCTTCACAAGGTTTTCACACACTGTTGCTGGTATTTTGGCCAATTCCTCCATGCAGATCCCTCTAGAGCAGTGATGTTTTGGGGGTGTTGCTGGGCAACACGGACTTTCAACTCACTCAAAGATTTTCTATGGGGTTGAGATCTGGAGACTGGCTAGCCACTCCAGGACCCTGAAATGCTTCTTACGTAGCCACTCCCTTCGTTGCCCGGGCGGTGTGTTTGGGATCATTGTCATGCTGAAAGACCCAGCCACGTTTCATCTTCAATGCCCTTGCTGGATGGAAGGAGGTTTTCACTCAAAATCTCACGATACATGGCCCCATTCATTCTTTCCTTTACACGGATCAGTCGTCCTGGTCCCTTTGCAGAAAAAAACAGCCCCAAAGCATGATGTTTCCACCCCCATGCTTCACAGTAGGTATGGTGTTCTTTGGATGCAACTCCAGCATTCTTTGTCCTCCAAACACGACGAGTTGAGTTTTTACCAAAAAGTTATATTTTGGTTTCATCTGACCATATGACATTCTCCCAATCTTCTTCTGGATCATCCAAATGCTCTCTAGCAAACTTGAGACGGGCCTGGACATGTACTGGCTTAAGCAGGGGGACACGTCTGGCACTGCAGGATTTGAGTCCCTGGCGGCGTAGTGTGTTACTGATGGTCAGCTTTGTTACTTTGGTCCCAGCTCTCTGCAGGTCATTCACTAGATCCCCCCGTGTGGTTCTGGGATTTTTGCTCACCGTTCTTGTGATCATTTTGACCCCACGGGGTGAGATCTTGCGTGGAGCCCCAGATCGAGAGAGATTATCAGTGGTCTTGTATGTCTTCCATTTCCTAATAATTGCTCCCACAGTTGATTTCTTCAAACCAAGCTGCTTACCTATTGCAGATTCAGTCTTCCCAGCCTGGTGCAGGTCTACCATTTGTTTCTGGTGTCCTTTGACAGCTCTTTGGTCTTGGCCATAGTGGAGTTTGGAGTGTGACTATTTGAGGCTGTGGACAGGTGTCTTTTATACTGATAACAAGTTCAAACAGGTGCCATTAATACAGGTAACAGGTGGAGGACAGAGGAGCCTCTTAAAGAAGTTACAGCTCTGTGAGAGCCAGAAATCTTGCTTGTTTGTGGGTGACCAAATACTTATTTTCCACCATAATTTGCGAATAAATTCATAAAAATCCTACAATGTGATTTTCTGGATTTTTTTCTCATTTTGTCTGTCATAGTTGAAGTATACCTATGGTGAAAAAATTACAGGCCTCTCTCATATTTTTTAAGTGGGAGAACTTGCACAATTGGTGGCTGACTAAATATTTTTTGCCCCACTGTATATATCACTGGTGGGGGTGACAAATTCCTCATTTGGTCGCCTTTCCTTCCAGTTCTCTGCTGCCAATGACTGGAACGAACTGCAAAAATCTCTGAATTTGGAGACTCATATCTGTCAGGACCCGGTTACAAACCTGGGTCTCCGGAGTGAGAAACAGTCACTTAACCAACTGAGCCACGAATAGTCAGCAGAACCCAGAAGATGAGGCAGACACAGCAGTACTTAAGACGGTGTATTTAATAAAGTAAAAGGAGAAGTCCTTAAATACAAAAATGGCAAATCAAAAAGGTGGTAGAATAGCACAAAAAAGCCTCGAGATACTCAAAAACAGAATTCCACAAGAGCATCCACGGAATCTGACAAGAATACACAGAACACTAGGGCTGGGTGCTAACATACAAACACAGAGCACAGAACTGAGGAAACTAAGGGTTTAAATACAATCAGGGTAAACGAGGCACAGGTGCAAATAATAATGGGGAACAAGGGAAAAAACATAAGGTCAAAAAGCACAATGGGGGCATCTAGTGACCAAAACCCGGAACAACCCTGGCCAAATCCTGACAGAATCCCCCTAGGAACGGCTCCTGACGTTCCACCACCAGCTCTCTGGGTGGAGGGCCCTGAACTGACGCAATGAGGTCAGGGTCCAGGATGTCTTTGGCAGGAACCCAGGAGCGCTCCTCGGGACCGTAGCCTTCCCAGTCCACCAGATACTGCCAGGACCGCTGCACCCGGCGGGAATCCAGTATCCGATGGACGGTATAAGCCGGCTGGCCTCCAATGACACGAGGCGGGGGAGGTCTGTCTGCCGGGACAAGGGGAAAAAAAAACAGGTTTTAACAATGAAATGTGAAATGTGGGATTAATCTTAAGGGATCTGGGTAAGTGTAGGCTATAAGAAACTGGGTTAACTCTCCTGGCAACCTTGAAGGGACCGATGTATTTTTGGGACAGCTTGCGAGACTCCACCCGTAGAGGTAAGTCTCTTGTGGAGAGCCAGACTCTCTGGCCGGGCGCAGGGTAGGCCCGGGACGGCGACGTCTGTTGGCTTGTTGTTGGTACCTCTGTGAGGAACGCATAAGATTAAGACGGGTCTTCCTCCACATAAGCCGACAGCGTCTGACGAACTTCAAGGCTGAAGGCACTCTGACTTCTGCCTCCTGGTCCGGGAACAATGGAGGAGCATAGCCAAACTGACACTCGTGCGCGGACATACCAGTGGAGGAGGAACGCAAGGTGTTGTGAGCGTATTCGGCCCAAACAATAAAGGATGACCATGTGGACGGGTTGTCACGAGTCATACATCGGAGGGTGGTTTCCAGCTCTTGATTCATCCTCTGTTTGGCCGTTGGACTCCGGATGGTACCCTGAAGATAGACTGGCAAAGCCCCCATGAGTTGGCAGAAGGCCTTCCAAAACCTTGAGGCGAACTGGGGACCTCTGTCAGAAACCATATCTTGAGGAATGCCGAAGACTCGGAAAACATGATTAATTACCAACTCAGCCGCTTCCTTTGGCAGAAGGTAACTTAGTCAGAGGGACGAACCTGGCCGCCTTGAAAACCTGTCGATTATGACTAGGATAGTAGTATTGCCATGGGATGGAGGAAGTCCAGTAATAAAGTCCAATGAGATATGGGACCAGGGTCTGTGGGGAACAGGTAAAGGGTGAAGGAGTCCTTGAGGGCGGAGGTGAGAAGATTTGCCCTGGCAGCACACGGGACAGGCATTGACGAAAGTGGCAACGTCTTCTCTTATGGTAGGCCACCAGAACTTACGCTGGATGAACTCCAAGGTGCGACCTACGCCCGGATGACAGGTGAGGCGAGGAGTGCCCCCACAGAAGGACCTGAGTCCTCACTGCCTTGGGGACAAACAACCGGATTGGCAGGACCTCCTTTCGTCCGGTTCGCTGGCGAGACACGTCTCACGGTATCCTCAACTTGCCACGAGATCGGAGCCACAATCTTAGCAGCAGGAAGGACAGGCATGTCCGTGTCATCTCGAATGGCAGGAGCGTAGACTCGAGACAGGGCATCCGGTTTGAGATTCTTCGGCCGGGGCCGATAGGTGAGGATAAACTGGAATCGATTGAAGAAAAGCCATCTAGCTTGTCTAGAGTTCAACCGCTCGCCTGCTGGATATACTCCAGATTTTTGTGGTCCGTAAGCACTTGAAACAGGTGAGAAGCCCCCTCGAGCCAGTGTCTCCATTCCTTCAATGCCATCTTAACCAGCTAGGAGTTCACGATCCCCCACATCGTAGTTCCTCTCAGTCGGGTAAGCCGGTGTGAGAAGAAAGCGCACGGATGAAGCTTCTTGTCTTCACCCCTCTGGAGACAGGACAGCTCCAACACCAACCTCTGATGCACGTCTACCTCCACCACAAATGGTTCATCCGTAGTCGGTAGTATCAGGATGGGAACAGAGAGAACGCGCTGCTTGAGTCCTTGGAAGGCCGTCTCAGCTTCTCTTCCCCACAAAAACCTTGCATTGCCACCCTTGGTTAAAGCTGAGAGAGGGGCTGCCACCAAGCTGAAGTTCTTGATGAACTTGCGGTAGAAAGTTTCAGAAGCCCAGGAAACGCTGAACTTCCTTAACGGATTTGGGGGTGGGCCAATCCGCTACCGCCCCTACCTTCCTGGGGTCCATTTGGACTCGACCGGTTCCACTACAAATCCCAGGAATTGTACTCGGGATGAATGGAATTCACATTTTCCGGCTTAACGTACAGATGGCTGTCCAGGAGGCGTTTGAGTACTTGTCTGACATGCTTAGTGTGTTCTTGAAGGGAGCTCGAAAAGATGAGGATGTCATCCAAGTAAACGAACACAAATATGTTAAGCATATCCCTAAGCACATCGTTTATGAGCGCTTGGAACACCGCTGGGGGGTGGTCAGGCGAAGGGCATCACCAAGTATTCATAGTGACCAGTAGGCGTGTTGAAAGCGGTCTTCCACTCGTCACCAGGTCTGATCCGCACAAGATGGTATGCGTTCCGCAGGTCAAGCTTTAGTGAAACAACTGCTTCCTGGAGCAGCTCGAAGGCTGTGGCCATAGGGGTAGCGGAGTACTTGATTACGGACGGTTATGGCATTGAGTCCCCGGTAGTCAATGCAGGGCGTAATCCACCGTCTCTTCTTGGCCACAAAGAAAAACCCTGCTCCCGCCGGGAGGTGGATGGACGCATGAGGCCTGCTTCCAGAGCGTCCTTGATGTAGGTATCCATAGCAGCTTGTTCGGGTGGAGATAGGGAAAGATCCGACCCCTGGGGGCAAGTGCCCGGAAACAGGTCGATGGGGCAATCGTAAGGTCTATGGGGTGGTAGCATGGTGGCCCTCTGTTTGCTAAACACCAGTTTGAGGTCATGGTAACCTCAGGAACTCGGGTCAGGTCGATGGATTCTAAAGACTCGGAGTAGAACTCGGGGAATTTTGGAAAATACAAGTAGCTTGGCACGTAGGACCCCACTGCTTGATAGTGCCCACAGACCAGTCGATGTGAGGGTTATGGCTGTGAAGCCAGGGGTATCCAAGGACGAGAGGGAACTCGGAACAGGAGATCAAATGAAAGTTCATCAATTCCTGGTGTTGTGAAACTGAAAGCTCCAAGGAGGTAGTGACATGAGTGACAAGTCCAGATCCCAAAGGGCTTCCATCCAATGTAGTGACCCTCATGGGTTCACTTAGAGGTTCAGAGGAACAGCCATTCTCCTTCGCCCTGACACCATCCATGAAGTTACCTGCGGCTCCAGAGTCTACCAAGGCTTGAAGGTGAAGAGCTTGTGGATTTGTCCCAGGAGAGGGTGACTGGAATGAGCAGACGGGAGTTGGACGGATGGGAGGAGGGTTATGTTTCCCGTTACAGTTACCCCGGTCTGTGTACGGGACAGAGCTGTTTCCTGGGCCGGGACACAGTGGAACGGAATGGCGGTTTGCCGCAATATAGACAGCGTCGGCTCCCTCATCCGGAAGCGTGTCTCTCTCAGCCTGGGGAGATGCGTCCAATCTGCATGGGTTTCGATGGAGCCAGCGAGGATAAAGGTGGGGACTCGGAGCTGGGACTGATAGGGGCTAGAGGTCTACGGTTGAGTTCTCTCTCTCTCAGACGCTGGTCAATGCGTGAGGCCAACTTGATCAGGGGACTCGAGATTGTCCGGTGTGCCAGTGGCCAGTTCATCTTGGATAGTGTCGGAAAGGCCTTTCCAGAAAGCACACCGTGAGCGCCTCGTTGTTCCAGCCACTTGCTGCTGCCACCATGCGGAACTGGATGGCATAGTCCGTCACGCTGCGCCAACCTTGGTGGAGAGTCAGGAGCTGTTTGCTGACAGAACCACTGCTTGGGCAGCTTGAAACACTCGTTTGAATTCCTCAGCAAAGGCAGAGTAGCTGGCACTGTGTAATGGGCATCCCACACAGCAGCCTTGTACAGCTTTCCGACAGCAGGGTGATGATATAGCGATCTTAGACCCTGTCGGTGGGAAGCGACGAGGGTTGTAGCTCAAGGAGAGAGAACACAAGGTGAAACCCTTTACAAGCACTTGGATCACCTGAGAACCGTTGGGGAGGTGGAAGACGAGGTTCAGCCAGGGGGTTAACTTTGCCATGGGTACGTGAATCTGAGTACTGGGACGGGAACTGTTGCCGGGGTAAGACGATCAGATATTTGCTTAATGGAAGTCAGCATCTCCGACAGAAGATGAGAATGTCTAGCCATTAAGGCCTCTTGCTGAACCAGGGCGGCTTTGTGGCGTTGGACAGTCTCCTGGTGGTGGGACAGCATGGCAAAAAGGTCCTGGGAACCTGGCTGCCTCTGGGTTCATTTTGGCTCTGTGTTTCTGTCAGGACCGATTTGCGTACCTGGGTCTCCGGAGTGAGAAACAGTCCTTAACCAACTGAGCCAACAATAGTCAGCAGAACCCAGAAGATGAGGCAGACACAGCAGTACTTAAGACGGTGTATTTAATAAAGTAAAAAGGAGAAGTCCTTAAATACAAAAATGGCAAATCCAAAAATGGTAGGAATAGCACAAAAAGCCTCAAGAGATACTCAAAAACAAAAACAGAATTCACAAGAGCATCCACGAATCGACAAGAATACACAGAACACTAGGGCTGGGTAACATACAAACACAGAGCACCAGAACTGAAAACTAAGGGTTTAAATACAATCAGGGGAAACAGGCACAGGTGCAAATAATAATGAGGGAACAAGGGAAAAAAACATAAGGTCAAAAAGCACAATGGGGGCATCTGTGACCAAAACCCGGAACAACCTGGCCAAATCCTGACAATATCTCCCTCACTAGCTTTAAGCACCAGCTGTCAGAGCAGCTCACAGATCTGTAAACAGCCCATCTATCTACCTACCTCATCCCCATGCAGTATTTATTTATTTATCTTGCTCCTTTGCACCCCAATATCTCTACTTGCACATTCATCTTCTGCACATCTACCATTCCAGTGTTTAATTGCTATATTGTAATTACTTTGCCACCATGGCCTATTTATTGCCTTAACTCCTTATCTTACCTCATTTGCACTCACTGTATATAGACTTTTTGTTTTCTTTTGTTCTACTGTAATATTAACTATGTTTTGTTTATTCCATATGTAACTCTGTGTTGTTATAATCAAATTGCTATGCTTTATCTTGGCCAGGTTGCAGTTGCAAATGAGAACTTCTCATTAGCCTACCTGGTTAAATAAAGGTGAAATAAAAAAATAAAATGTGTTACCTATATGTTAAAATATCTGTATGTTACCTGTATGTGTTACTTATGTGTTACCTGTATGTGTTACCTGTATGTTACAATAACTGTATGTGTTATCTATATGTTACCTGTATGTGTGACCTATGTGTTACCTGTATGTGTTACCTGTATGTTACAATAACTGTATGTGTTATCTATATGTTACCTGTATGTGTGACCTATATGTTACCTGTATGTTACAATACCTGTATGTGTTATCTATATGTTACCTGTATGTTACAATACCTGTATGTGTTATCTATATGTTACCTGTATGTTACAATACCTGTATGTGTTACCTATGTGTTACCTGTATGTGTTACCTATGTGTTACCTATATGTTACAATACCTGTATGTGTTATCTATGCGTTACCTGTATGTGTTACCTACGCGTTACCTGTATGTGTTACCTATATGTTACCTGTATGTGTTACCTATGTGTTACCTGTATGTGTTACCTATGTGTTACCTGTATGTTACAATACCTGTATGTGTTACCTATATGTTACCTGTATGTTAACTGTATGTGTTACCTATATGTTACCTGTATGTTACAATACCTGTATGTGTTACCTATATGTGTTACCTGTATGTGTTACCTATATTGTTTACCTGTATGTGTTACCTGTATGTTTACCTATATGTTACCTATATGTTTACCTATATGTTACCTGTATGTGTTACCTATGTGTCACCTGTATTGTTACCTGTATGTGTTACCTATATGTTACCTGTATGTTTACCTATATGTTACCTGTATCCTGTATGTGTATACCTATATGTTACCTGTATGTTACCTGTTGTTACCTATATGTTACCTGTATGTGTTACCTGTATGTGTTACCTGTATGTGTTACCTGTATGTGTTACCTGTATGTGTTACCTGTATGTGTTACCTGTATGTGTTACCTATGTGTTACCTGTATGTGTTACCTGTATTGTTACCTATATGTTACCTGTATGTGTTACCTATATGTTACCTGTATGTTACCTGTATGTGTTACCTGTATGTTACCTGTATGTGTTACCTGTATGTGTTACCTGTATGTTACCTGTATGTGTTACCTGTATGTGTTACCTGTATGTGTTACCTGTATGTGTTACCTATGTGTTACCTATATGTTACCTGTATGTGTTACCTATGTGTTACCTGTATGTGTTACCTATGTGTTACCTGTATGTGTTACCTATGTGTTACCTGTATGTGTTACCTATATACCTGTATGTGTTACCTATATGTTACCTGTATGTGTTACCTATGTGTTAACTGTATGTGTTACCTATGTGTTACCTGTTATCTGTTACCTGTATGTGTTACCTATGCGTTACCTGTATGTGTTACCTCTAAAAACCGGTATGTGTTAACTATATGTTAAAATATCTATATGTGTTATCTTTATGTTACCTGTATGTTAACTATATGTTAAAATATCTGTATGTTACCTGTATGTGTTACCTATGTGTTACCTGTATGTGTTATCTATATATTACCTATATGTGTTACCTGTATGTGTTACCTGTATGTGTTACCTGTATGTGTTACCTGTATGTGTTACCTATGCGTTACCTGTATGTGTTACCTGTATGTTACCTGTATGTTAACTATATGTTACCTATATGTTACCTATATGTGTTACCTGTATGTGTTACCTGTATGTGTTACCTGTATGTGTTACCTGTATGTGTTACCTATGTGTTACCTGTATATGTTACCTATATGTTACCTGTATGTGTTATCCCCTATATGTTACCTATACCTATATGTTATCCTGTATGTTACCTGTATGTGTTACCTGTATGTGTTACCTATGTGTTACCTGTATGTGTTACCTGTATGTGTTACCTGTATGTGTTACCTATATGTTACCTATATGTGTTACCTATATGTTACCTGTATGTGTTACCTATATGTTACCTGTATGTGTTATCTATATGTTACCTGTATGTGTTACCTATATGTTACCTGTATGTGTTACCTGTGTTTACCTATATGTTACCTGTATGTGTTATCTATATGTTTACCTGTATGTGTTACCTATATGTTACCTGTATGTTACAATACCTGTATATGTTACCTATATGTTACCTGTATGTGTTATCTATATGTTACCTATATGTGTTATCTATGTGTTAACTGTATGTTACCTGTATGTGTTATCTATATGTTACCTATATGTTTATCCTATGTGTTATATGTGTTACCTCTAAAAAAATGTGTTAACTATATGTTAAAATATCTATATGTGTTATCTTTATGTTACCTGTATGTTAACTATATGTTAAAATATCTGTTACCTGTATGTGTTACCTATGTGTTACCTGTATGTGTTATCTATATGTTACCTATATGTGTTACCTGTATGTGTTACCTGTATGTGTTACCTGTATGTGTTACCTGTATGTTACCTGTATGTTACAATACCTGTATGTGTTATCTATATGTTACCTGTATGTGTTACCTGTATGTTACATATGTGTTACCTATATGTTACCTGTATGTGTTACCTATATGTTACCTGTATGTGTTACCTATGTGTTACCTGTATGTGTTACCTATGTGTTACCTGTATGTGTTACCTATATGTGTTACCTGTATGTGTTACCTATATGTTACCTGTATGTGTTACCTATGTGTTACCTGTATGTGTTACCTATGTGTTACCTGTATGTGTTACCTATGTGTTACCTGTATGTGTTACCTATGTGTTACCTGTATGTGTTACCTATATGTTACCTGTATGTGTTACCTATGTGTTACCTGTATGTGTTATCTGTATGTTAACTGTATGTGTTACCTATATGTTACCTGTATGTTACAATACCTGTATGTGTTACCTATGTGTTACCTGTATGTGTTACCTATATGTTACCTGTATGTGTTACCTATGTGTTACCTGTATGTGTTACCTGTATGTGTTACCTGTATGTTACCTGTATGTGTTACCTATATGTTACCTATATGTGTTACCTATATGTTACCTGTATGTGTTATCTATATGTTACCTATATGTGTTACCTATATGTTACCTGTATGTTACAATACCTGTATATGTTACCTATATGTTACCTGTATGTGTTACCTATATGTTACCTGTATGTGTTACCTATATGTTACCTATATGTGTTACCTGTATGTGTTATCGATATGTTACCTGTATGTGTTACCTGTATGTGTTATCTATATGTTACCTATATGTGTTACCTATATGTTACCTGTATGTGTTATCTATATGTTACCTGTATCTGTTATCTATATGTTACCTGTATGTGTTATCTATATGTTACCTGTATCTGTTATCTATATGTTACCTGTATGTGTTATCTATATGTTACCTATATGTGTTACCTATATGTTACCTGTATGTGTTATCTATATGTTACCTATATGTGTTATCTATATGTTACCTATATGTGTTACCTATATGTTACCTATATGTGTTACCTATATGTTACCTGTATGTGTTATCTATATTTTACCTATATGTGTTATCTATATGTTAAATATATGTGTTACCTATATGTTACCTGTATGTGTTATCTATATGTTAACTATATGTGTTACCTGTATGTGTTACCTGTATGTGTTACCTGTATGTTACAATACCTGTATGTGTTATCTATATGTTACCTGTATGTTAACTATATGTTACCTATATGTGTTACCTGTATGTGTTACCTGTATGTGTTACCTGTATGTGTTACCTATGTGTTACCTGTATGTGTTATCTATATGTTACCTATATGTGTTACAGGTAACACATACAGGTAACACATACAGGTAACACATACAGGTAACACATAGGTAACTATACAGGTAACACATACAGGTAACACATACAGGTATGTGTTACCTGTATGTGTTACCTGTATGTGTTACCTGTATGTGTTACCTGTATGTTACCTGTATGTGTTACCTATATGTTACCTATATGTGTTACCTATATGTTACCTGTATGTGTTACCTATGTGTTACCTGTATGTGTTACCTATATGTTACCTGTATGTTACAATACCTGTATATGTTACCTATATGTTACCTGTATGTGTTACCTATATGTTACCTATATGTGTTACCTGTATGTGTTATCGATATGTTACCTGTATGTGTTACCTGTATGTGTTATCTATATGTTACCTATATGTGTTACCTATATGTTACCTGTATGTGTTATCTATATGTTACCTGTATCTGTTATCTATATGTTACCTGTATGTGTTACCTATATGTTACCTGTATGTGTTATCTATATGTTACCTGTATGTGTTATCTATATGTTACCTATATGTGTTACCTATATGTTACCTGTATGTGTTATCTATATTTTACCTATATGTGTTATCTATATGTTAAATATATGTGTTACCTATATGTTACCTGTATGTGTTATCTATATGTTACCTATATGTGTTATCTATATGTTACCTGTATGTGTTACCTATATGTTACCTGTATGTGTTATCTATATGTTACCTGTATGTGTTATCTATATGTTACCTGTATGTGTTACCTATATGTTACCTGTATGTTACAATACCTGTATGTGTTACCTATATGTTACCTATATGTTACCTGTATGTGTTACCTATGTGTTATCTGTATATGTTACCTATGTGTTACCTGTATGTGTTACATATGTGTTACCTGTATGTTACATTACCTATATGTTACCTGTATGTGTTACCTATGTGTTACCTGTATGTGTTACCTATGTGTTACCTGTATGTGTTACCTATGTGTTACCTGTATGTGTTACCTATATGTTACCTGTATATGTTACCTATGTGTTACCTGTATGTGTTACCTATGTGTTACCTGTATGTGTTACCTATGTGTTACCTGTATGTGTTACCTATGTGTTACCTGTATGTGTTACCTATATGTTACCTGTATGTGTTACCTATGTGTTACCTGTATGTGTTATCTGTATGTTAACTGTATGTGTTACCTATATGTTACCTGTATGTTACAATACCTGTATGTGTTACCTATGTGTTACCTGTATGTGTTACCTATATGTTACCTGTATGTGTTACCTATGTGTTACCTGTATGTTACAATACCTGTATGTGTTATCTATATGTTACCTGTATGTGTTACCTATATGTTACCTGTATGTTACAATACCTGTATATGTTACCTATATGTTACCTGTATGTGTTATCTATATGTTACCTGTATGTGTTACCTATGTGTTACCTGTATGTTACAATACCTGTATGTGTTACCTATGTGTTACCTCTAAAAAAAATGTGTTAACTATATGTTAAAATATATGTATGTTACCTGTATGTGCTACCTATGTGTTACCTGTATGTGTTATCTATATGTTACCTATATGTGTTACCTGTATGTGTTACCTACAGTGCCTTGTGAAAGTATTCGGCCCCCTTGAACTTTGCGACCTTTTGCCACATTTCAGGCTTCAAACATAAAGATATAAAACTGTACTTTTTTGTGAAGAATCAACAACAAGTGGGACACAATCATGAAGTGGAACAACATTTATTGGATATTTCAAACTTTTTTAACAAATCAAAAACTGAAAAATTGGGCGTGCAAAATTATTCAGCCCCCTTAAGTTAATACTTTGTAGCGTCACCTTTTGCTGCGATTACAGCTGTAAGTCGCTTGGGGTATGTATCTATCAGCTTTGCACATCGAGAGACTGAAATTTTTCCCCATTCCTCCTTGCAAAACAGCTCGAGCTCAGTGAGGTTGGATGGAGAGCATTTGTGAACAGCAGTTTTCAGTTCTTTCCACAGATTCTCGATTGGATTCAGGTCTGGACTTTGACTTGGCCATTCTAACACCTGGATATGTTTATTTTTGAACCATTCCATTGCAGATTTTGCTTTATGTTTTGGATCATTGTCTTGGAAGACAAATCTCCGTCCCAGTCTCAGGTCTTTTGCAGACTCCATCAGGTTTTCTTCCAGAATGGTCCTGTATTTGGCTCCATCCATCTTCCCATCAATTTGAACCATCTTCCCTGTCCCTGCAGGCCCAAACCATGATGCTGCCACCACCATGCTTGACAGTGGGTATGGTGTGTTCAGGGTGATGAGCTGTGTTGCTTTTATGCCAAACATAACGTTTTGCATTGTTGCCAAAAAGTTCAATTTTGGTTTCATCTGACCAGAGCACCTTCTTCCACATGTTTGGTGTGTCTCCCAGGTAACTTGTGGCAAACTTTAAACAACACTTTTTATGGATATCTTTAAGAAATGGCTTTCTTCTTGCCACTCTTCCATAAAGGCCAGATTTGTGCAATATACGACTGATTGTTGTCCTATGGACAGAGTCTCCCACCTCAGCTGTAGATCTCTGCAGTTCATCCAGAGTGATCATGGGCCTCTTGGCTGCATCTCTTGTATGAGCTGAAAGTTTAGAGGACGGCCAGGTGTTGGTAGATTTGCAGTGGTCTGATACTCCTTCCATTTCAATATTATCGCTTGCACAGTGCTCCTTGGGATGTTTAAAGCTTGGGAAATATTTTTGTATCCAAATCCGGCTTTAAACTTCTTCACAACAGTATCTCGGACCTGCCTGGTGTGTTTCTTGTTCTTCATGATGCTCTCTGTGCTTTTAACGGACCTCTGAGACTATCACAGTGCAGGTGCATTTATACGGAGACTTGATTACACACAGGTGGATTGTATTTATCATCATTAGTCATTTAGGTCAACATTGGATCATTCAGAGATCCTCACTGAACTTCTGGAGAGAGTTTGCTGCACTGAAAGTAAAGGGGCTGAATAATGTTGCACGCCCAATTTTTCAGTTTTTGATTTGTTAAAAAAAGTTTGAAATATCCAATAAATGTCATTCCACTTCATGATTGTGTCCCACTTGTTGTTGATTCTTCACAAAAAAATACAGTTTTATATCTTTATGTTTGAAGCCTGAAATGTGGCAAAATGTCGCAAAGTTCAAGGGGGCCGAATACTTTCGCAAGGCACTGTATATGTTACCTGTATGTTACAATACCTGTATATGTTACCTATATGTTACCTGTATGTGTTACCTATGTGTTACCTGTATATGTTACCTATGTGTTACCTGTAGGTGTTACCTGTATGTTAAAATACCTGTATGTGTTATATATATGTTACCTGTGTCGTGTCTTTACTATCATTAAATTGAAGACTTCGTTTTTATCAAAGATTCTCTGTAATTAGTATTACGCGATCAACCTGATTAATCATGTAACTGTAATTAACTAGGAAGTCGGGGCACCAAGGAAAATATACAGATTACAAAGTTATCATTTCCTAAAATAACTTTTCAGATATTTTATATCTGATCAAATAGTCGTCTGATGAATGAATTATTTACTTTACCTCACATTAGTCTCATTCCAAACATTGTAAATGGTTGGTTATCTGCACAAACCCAGTCTTCACTATGAGTCATCCATACATCAATTGTCTTAAATAATTTATTTACTAACTTAGGAATTCACAGAAATGCATAAACAAACAAACAAAGTCAATATGGTTACAAGAAATGATAGGAGAATGTGCCCTAGTGGCTGAACCGGCATGGCGGCTTGATGGACAAAAGGGCAGTGGGGGTCAGATGAGAAGTCACGACAGAGTTAATAATTATAACAATTGAAATGCTAATCCTTTACATGAACCCTCACTCATCCGGGAACAATTTACGCACAGTGTGTCGCCTTGATCGCTGGTGAAAAGGTTGTTTCTTTTGTAGAATCGTCCGTCTTTCTCCCTCTCTCTCTCTGTTGTAGTGAGAGTGGTCATTATTCATCATATATAGTATGTATGGGAAGCTTGACAAAAACATTGGTCCAAACATTAATGTCCTGCTGTTGTCATGGTGGTGGCTAAGCCAGGCTCTTGAGTGTTTAGGTGTTAGATGGAGGAAAAGCATAGCAATAATCAGTGTCACTTTTCCATATAATCGCCCTGGTCTGCTTGCTTGGCTTTGGTGCTCTCACATTCATGCTGAACATCCTACAGAAAATACTGTACAGCAAATTACAGTTTTCCCCATCCATCTTTTGAGGCATTTCTCTCTCTCTCTCTCTCTCTCTCTCTCTCTCTCTCTCTCTCTCTCTCTCTCTCTCACTGTGTGTGTAGGACTTCCTGGGCCAGGCATTCTGTACCCTGGGGGAGGTAGTGGGCTCCATGGGAAGCCGCATGGAGAAACCTCTCATGTAAGTAATGTACCATTCTTTCTCTCTCACACACACACAAACACACACATCCCTGTTCCCTATCGTCGCTATTGTGTCCTATTTTGTCCTCATGATTAAAAGCCAGGCCCAAGAGGCAACATAAATGAGATGGTTTAAAGGGCTGTATTTTTTTTTAGCAATTTTGCATAGTTGGTATTCCATTTAAGTATATTCTACGGTGGGGTAATCTCAGTCAATTTAGGAAAAAGATTGAAATTCAATGCATTAATCCTCCTACATTACCACCTTCAGAACTCTTGGCTGTTGGTTAAGCAAGGTTACCGCAATTATTGTTGAGCAATACAAGAACCTTGTTCATGCCTATTTAATGAAACTCAGTTCATGTTTGTATTGAGCACAAAACCAGGCATCCCACTTTTTAGAACATAAGAAATCAGTTAGCGGATGACAACTACACTTTATAATGCAGAAACAGTTTTTAATCCAATGTATGAGATTCCAGCAATGTTGTTACTACCAGCTGCTGCTTTCACACAACAGGAAAATGGGGGGGGGGGGGTGAGTGTGTGTGTGTGGGAGACTGTGTGTGTGTGTGTGTGTGTGTGTGGGAGATTATGTATTATGAAAATGTGTTGTTGCAGCTGAATGGGTCAGCAGAAGAATGACACACAAGACGATGATGATGTAGGAATGAGCTGATGTCATCGAGTTACATAATCATCTCAGGATGTACTTTTTCTGTGTGGTGTGTGTGTGTGTGTGTGTGTGTGTGTGTGTGTGTGTGTGTGTGTGTGTGTGTGTGTGTGTGTGTGTGTGTGTGTGTGTGTGTGTGTGTGTGTGTCTGTGTGTGTGTTTGTGTGTGTGTGTGTGTGTGTGTGTGTGTGTGTGTGTGTGTGTGTGTGTGTGTACGTATGTGTGTTTTGAATGCAGTCAGCCCTGTATCTAAAAGAGGCCCCTTTATTTACATGGAAAAGGCTGAGTACAGTGTGGTCACTTGATTGGATAGATAATATAGTAGTAGATATAAGATACATATAATGACCATACGTACTAAACACTGTTGCCTTTAGACAGATGATATCAGGATATCAAGACAGGTCTTTAAGTGGCCCGTAGCCTACCGTTACACATATCTTTACTACCCTGTGATACCCACCAGAACCGTACTGTGATGGTCCAGATTTTCTTTTCACTTTGTCGGTTCTAGTGCCGACAAAACCGTTTTAATGGTA